>NC_133472.1:23550798-23850798 GCF_025370935.1 Choristoneura fumiferana | reverse complement strand
TATTTCGGGTGTGTACTTTAGCTATTGTGTGTTTTCTTTAGCTATATCACTTCTTATCTCCTCCAACAATGTTCTCTCCCCGGCAGACTGATTTATAAAGTCCTGCTGTATTTTAAATGAGGGACTGTTTAATAAAAAAACTATTGCATAAAGTCTAACCAACCCTGTTTACACTGCACCCCGATGATATACCGCTGGTGTAAGCTGGCTGAAGTTTCAGTACAGGTTCAGTCTGAAAGGGGACGCCGTCGCGCCCGCCTGCCACGACACGAAACTGGTTATTCGTACCAGTGAAATATTTCCTGATTCGTGACGAACTTTCTGTATATTTTATGTAAGTCCTTCACTTATATTAATACTTATTCTATTTAAATGGTAAATTGTATCTCCGGTAGGCTACTTAAGTTACTTACACATTTAAAAGTTTTGGTAGATTTTATTAACTATATAAACATTAGAAAATGTTTTTATTTAAGAAATGTAATTTTCTTTTTATCAATTAATGTAGGTAGTCTTCTACTTTCCTCATAGTTAGGTAGTTACTCGAAATACACCACGACATGAAACAACCTAAACTATTCTCAGATACACCTAAAATAAATGTTTTCGATAATGTGACTTGTGTTAATCATACGAGTATGATCAGCGCTCTAACTGCCGCCTCTCGTGTGAAATTTGTGCTTTTCCTCCCTCGTCGATGTCTACTACTCTTTTGCTGTCTACCTATTTATGATACCTCGCCGTGCACAACCGTGCAAAGAGTAATAGAATAGCCAACCGGCTAGTGTTACGAGCGTAATTCTCGTCGTACTATAATTGTTTACTTACCACTCACTAGGTGAGCCGCACGTTTTATCACGACATATATAAAAACGTAGGTAATACCATTGTATTCCCCCTTTCTGGAATGTGTTCTCTGGAATCTGACTGGAAACTAATGTTCGTCTCACGGTTTTCGTATCTTAAAGCAAACTTGAATAAGGCTTTTTTCGACTCTAAGCCTCATGACTCTAAGCTCAGCGGTTGTCATTTCGAGATTTTATCCATGTACCGTGGGAATACCGGGATAAAAAGTAGCCTATGTGTTATTCCGGAGGTCCAGCTACCTACATACCTAATTTCATGACTCTAAGCTCAGCGGTTGTTATTTCGAGATTTTTTCTCTATCCCGTGGGAATATCGGAATAAAAAGTATTCTATATTTTAATCCAAAATATAAACAAACTTTTTGACAAATTTCATCCAAATCCGTTTAGCCCATTCAGCTCGAAAAAGTGACAAACATACTCACAAACTTTGGCATTTATAATAAGTTAGTGTTTGCCCGCGGCTTCGCATACGTAAATCATTATTGATCCAGCAGCTGAATTGAAATATCGGGTTTTTTAAAAATACTCGTAGGAACCCCGAAAATTAAATCGTGGTTTTGATTGGTGTTACGAGGGCTGTTTGATAAATACCTACCCATTTATGGAAAAAAATAATCGACCCAAAGCCCGAGAATTAAAAGGTTATTCTATAGGTACATTTGTTCCACCGATATTCCACCTTCAAAAAGCCATCAAAAAAGTACGATTTATGAAAGTCATTAAAATAGGCCTCTGTGGTGGCAATGTGTTCGTCATTTGATCCAGGTTTTTTCACCGAGCCATTTTTTCAGGTTGCGAAACAAAAAGAAATCGCATGCATGGAGAAAAGGGGGGGGGGGAGGTGCAGCAGTTCGTAGCGCAACTGCGTTTATTTTGGCACCACAACTCTGAACGAATGAGCTGGTGCATTGTCGTGATGAAACTGAACTTTTTAGGGTTCCGAAGCCAAAATGGCAAAAATGGAACCCTTATAGTTTCGCCTTGCACTGCGGCTTTGCTCAGGGACTATTAATGCTAGAAAGCTGTAACGGATTTATATGTAAACTATGCCGACAAAATGGTACAATAAAAATAAAAAAACAATTTTTAAGGTACCTCCCATAGAAGTAAAGTGGGGGTGATTTTTATTTTCTCATTCAACCCTACAGTGCGGGGTGTCGTTGGATAGGTTTTTTATAACCATTAGGGGTTTGCTAAGACGATTTTTCAATTCAGTGATGTGTTTGCGAAATATTCAACTTTAAAGTGCAGTTTCATTAAAATTAGCGCCCCCCCCCCTCTAAAATCTAAACCGGTGGATAGAAAATTTAAAAAAAAATCATGATGGTATTAAGTACCTATATCAAACTTTCAAGTAAAACTATAACGGCTAAGTTTTCTTGAGAATTATTAGTAGTTTAAGAGTAAATAGCAGCCTATGGTATACAATATACCTAAACTTGGAGTATTCCGTATAAAATACGAAATTAATTATTTTTTTCGTAATGGCTACGGAACCCTATTTCGGGCGTGTCCGACACACTCTTGGCCGTTTTTGTTCCTCCGTGAGTAAATGCGGCACCCATCTCGCCAATACTTTCTTCATACCCAATTTCCCTTCCAATATGTTTTGTACCCGCTCGAGTGAAACGTTTAAAGTCGGCGGTTGGCTAAATAGTTATTTGTGCAACAAGAGAGCAAAGTTGTTTTTTGTTGCGAGTGTTGATTTTGAATCCCGAGTAAGCGAAGGATTCTATAATTGAATCACGAGCGTTAGCGAGTGATTCTAGGTTAGAATCCTGAGATCAGCAAGGGATTGAAATACACGAGATGCAAAAAAACTTTGGTCTCGTGTGACACATACAATTTTTCACCTCAGCAGCGAGAACATAATTTAAATGTAACATAAGAATAAAACCACATATGCCTACCTGTTTACAAAACAAACACATTTTTTTAAAATTGAATCCGATTATTATCAAATATAATAATTACATTTAAAACCATAAAAAGAGTCCAGTAGCTACAATACAAATCGCATACTCATAACATGCAATCTTAACTTCTTGTACTAATGTCACACTTATTTTTTAATACTGCAAAAAGCCTCATCTCGGGGTAATTGAAAAGGTTGAACAATTAAACCTTTAAATATGATTTTTATTAAGATTTCTATTACACAAACATAAATAGATTTGTTAAAAAATCATTGAATTTAATAAATAATAATTATACTGTAGAGGCAGTATACGGAATTCGTGCAACGAGGTTGCATACTTTATTAAAAGATCGGGAAAATTTACATTTTGGAAATATTTCGATATATTTTTAATACCAAAAACTTAATTTAAGTTTGTAATCGACAAATTTGATCCTATCTCTTGTTTTTTTCGAGTTGAAGTGAAATGATAGATCAAAGTAAAGTTCAAATATTTGGAATTCAGTGAGTAGACCCAACACTGTACTCAGCATTTAAAAAAAAGAATTAAAAAGATACTTTGTCTCACGGAGTGAGCAAAATGCGATTTTGCTCACTGATTTCTCATAGCAAAACCTGCCTGTTTGAGGTGCTGAGGTGAAAACGATATTTTCAATTTTTTTAACCATATCGTTTGTAGTCACCTCAATCAGGCGACCTGGGCGTCAAAGAGGGTTGTTCTCTCCCGCTTAATTTCGTTAAACCAATATCCTGATAGTTGTCATACAAGGTGCACAGTCACGGTAAACCGCGTGCATTCTTACTTTTATTTCATCAAACGTTTTTCCTTCCCGATACCGATACTGTTCTTTCTCCATTTTAACAACTTAAAGTTTTCGCTTTCACTGAATCGCAGTCGAATGTGAAAAAAAAAACAAAAAATGCTGTTTTTTATTTTTTCGCCTACGCCTATGAATAATGGCTTCAAACGGTGGTATAAATATTTTCGCCCAGTAATAATATTAATAAATTTAGAAAACGGTTACTTGTCAAACAGCCTTCGTACCTACATTAAAAACAATCATGTCAAATTTGATGACTCTAACTCCAGCGGTTGTTATTTCGAGATTTTATCCCTATCCCGTGGGAATATCGGAATAAAAATTAGCCTATGTTTTATTCCAGATGTTCAGCTATCTACATATCAAATTTCATCCAAATCCGTCCAGCCGTTTCAACGTAAAGGAGTAATATACATACTCACTCACAGACAAACTTTCGCATTTATTTATTTTTTAGTAGGATTAGTAGGATTAAATAGAATTGTGTAGTATATATAGGGTTACTCATTTAGATCGGTCATTATGGAAAAGTCTGAGTCCTAGGAACCAGTCATCGATTTTAATAACAAGAAAAACTACATTCATGCATTAAAAAAAAACTGTACTCAGCTGGAGAATCGAGCCCGGACGTTTTGAAAAATAAAACTTACATTATTAAAGAATATGAAATACAGTGCATTTAATTCATTCTAGACACCGTATTTCATAGTAACATTTATTGCTTATGACCTGCACTACGATATCCAAATAGAAATAATGTACGTGTTATTTTACAAAACGACCAGGTTCGATTCCCGAACTGAGTACAAGTGTTTTTTTTATATGTATGAATGCAGTTTTTCTTGTTACTAAAATCGATGACATATGGTTCCTAAGAACAGATCTTCGTATGTCTTATAGATTCAGACTTTCCCATACTGACCGATCTAAATGAGCCACCTTGTGTACCTACAATTTGGAAAAAGAATTTCGTTTCAATAGACGCTGTGCTGTAAATGAAGGTATAGTCACACGGATTGAGAAAGGGATGCTTGGATGGTTTGGGCATGTTGAGAGAATGAATGAAAACAGATTGACTAGGCACTTAGGCAGATCTATAAAACGAGCGTGAATGGGAAAGTTGGAAGAGGAAGGCCTAGACGAATGTACCACAATCAAATCGAGGACGTGCTGAAGAAAGGTCGAGTCAGGAATAGTACATTGTGTCTTAAGAGCGGTAAATAAGGAATTACGAACGAGAGTCTATTAGAAGCCCGAAGTCGAAGACTGAGGGCTTTAATGAATCGATGTTCGTAATTCTAGTACCGCCCGTGCGACATACAATGTTTTTCATCACATTTGCGAGTAAAATTTTATATTTGTAAAAGAAAAACTTTGTTTATATGTATTGTATTAATTGTATTATGTATTGTTATAAAATGTTCATTCGTTTTTCAATAACCTAACCAGCAATTGACCTCTTATCTCACCTGATCGACAGAAGAGATGAGGTCGACGGTATAACTTCTTGGTTTATGACCTTATTCATTGTATACGCATCTTCTTGACTTAACAACAGCATATTAAAATGCATAAAATTATAACACATGAAAAAAGGAAAAATGATGAAAATATTCTACTGTTTGCCGATATACGTAATGTTATTGTTTGCATAAGTTTTAAGCGTCATGTCATTGTTTGCCATATTCTGTTACATTATACGTTGTTAACTTTGTGTGATATAACGTGTAATATCCACAACGCATCGTAAGGATTTTTGTAACTCCTTAATATTCTATACTCAGTATGTGACAGCAAAAAGCAATTGGCATATGAGTGTTAGATGGCTGTATAATCATTGTCATTAAAATAAAATGTATGTTTTGAGGATAACACGTGGAAAAGGTGTAAAAATATGAAAACAAACTGGTTTTGTGTCACTTTTTAGTACCTAGTTCTAATACTTCTAATGCACTCAAAGTTTTTATTTGCTTACGAAATATGACGGCAACGACACTTTGGACAAAAAGTGCTCTCTAGAAACGCACGTTTGAGGAATCGAGTCGTCTGGAATAGCTTTAAGTGCATAGTAAAAAGTGCGTATCGATCGGTATGTAGGTGTAATGTATAATTATATATATTCGAATCTCTTATAGTTCTTAAAACGCGTGTATCCAAAGCGCGTGCTTCGATACGTTAAATGTGTATCAGGTCTAAACGTCGATAGTGCTGACGTTACTGACACACCTGATGATAGGTATAGGTACATATTTAAGCGAATACGAATAATCTTGTGAATCGTCAGTATATTTTATTTATCGTTTATCGTCACAAAAGTAGATGAGTGCGTATTAATCGTTGTGGTTACATCATCTGTAGGGCGGTATCTTCATCACGTAACTGTAAGACTAGCATTTTTAGACTAATAAACTGCAATCAAAAAATTATTGCCTACATACTTAATACTTTAAGTAGGTGCCTGCTCCTATTCGCCGAAATGTTGTGAAAGCACTTGTCTAGATGCATGCATGCGCTATCACGTGGGCGACGGAAACGCAACGAATAGGTATGCCCGAATAAAAATAGCGAATTGTGTTGCTAGCATTACATTCTCCCTTCGTTTCTGGTCGCGACAGTGGAAGTAACACAATGGGATGTACGAGTACGCCGCAGCTGCGTATATAAATACCTAACTAGGTACGAGTAGATCTACGGGCGACCGCGACCGGCAACCTTCCGCCAGGGTCACTGCCAGGCTGTTTTACATTTCGTTGGCAAATTATACTTAATTAACTTCAGAAAAAATATTTCATCATCTGCCAAACAACTGCTTACTAATTTTTCACAAGGAAAAGTCATAAGGACACATCTACTATTGGATTGATGCTTGGGAGCTTGCTCCTAATGTGTACAGTCAAACGAACGGAATCATGTATCAGGGTGGAACTTTTGCGCGACTGATCTAATTTTTCAAGGAAATCATAGTAAAATTGATTATTAAAAGGTTCCACCTGGTACATAAATCTTGTTCGATTGTACCTACTATGCACAAAAGCCAGTTCTAACGTGCAAATGTCTGTTGTCTCGAGTAGAGTAGAGTAAAGTACTTTTATTAGTTGTATTATTATATCATTATTTTTCAGTTGTCAGCATTAGTGCTGTAAAGCGTTCTATAGCCTCGTGATGTTTCTGTTATTATCGCGTAAATGTTTTCAAGACAGGCGGGGCTCTATCCATCATTGTGATATTATTATGTCAGTGTGAAGCGTAGAAGCGGACTCCTTCCACCCAATATATTACATCACAATCACATTGTGGTATAAAATTGATTGAATAAAATATATAAATAACAGCAGTTTTGAATTTATATAGATGTAGTGAACAAAAGTTTTTATTCAAATTTAAATTCAAATTATTTATTCAGTAAATAGGCCGCAATGGGCACTTTTATACATCATTTTTAAACTACCAGCGCTTTCGGAAAGACCATCATTCCTCTTCATCATTCAAGAAACTTGGCAGAGTCATTTTTAGGGTTCCGGAGCCAAAATGGCAAAAACGGAACCCTTATAGCTTCGCCATGTCTGTCTGTCTGTCCATCCGCGGCTTTGCTCAGGGACTATCAATGCTAGAAAAGAAAGCTGTAATTTTGCACGGATATATAAGTAAACTAAATAATACTATAAGTAAAATTTTTTTGTAGGGTACGTCCCATAAACGTAAAGTGCGGGTGATTTTTTTTCTCATCCAACCTTATAGTGTGGGGTATCGTTGGATAGGTCTTTTAAAGTCATTAGGGGGTTGCTAAAACGATTTTTCGATTCAGTGATTTGTTTGCAAAATATTCAACTTTAAAATGCTAATTTTCATTAAAATCGAGCGTCGCCCCCCCTCTAAAATCTAAACCGGTAGGTGGAAAGATTAAAAAAAAATCAGGATGGTAGTAGGTATTACAAACTTTCAAGGAAAACTATAACGGCTACGTTTGCTTGAGAATTATTAGTAGTTTATGAGTAAATAGCAGCCTAAGTTATAAAATATACCTAAACTTGGAAGATTCCGTATAAAATACGAAATCCTTAGAAAAATATTACTTATTTTTTTCGTAATGGCTACGGAACCCTATTTTGGGTGTGTCTGGCACGCTCTTGGCCGGTTTTTTTATTTCAAAATAAAATAATTACAAATAAAATACTTAAAAACTAGAGTATAAAATTAAAGAAAAAAATTACAAAAATAATAATACAGGGATGTACCTATGGGGTCCCTTACATAGTTACAAAACTAAACACTTACTATTTCTACGTTCAGTGGAAGTGTAGAATGCTTCCGCCGTTATAAATTAAAAAATAAGAATAATTTGATGATTGATGAATGAATATACATTTCAGGTCAAGTATTTCAGGTCATTTCAGCTTTTGGATTCCGAAGGCAAGCTCACTCCTGCCGTCCCCAAAGTTAGCTCACACGCACTGATGTTATGCTCTGAAAGCAGAACGGTACTGAGGGCATGGTATTACTTCCGTTCCCATAAGCCCTATGGGATCGTCTTGGGAACTTCGATGTCGCAGGCCTGTGACTAGAACTTAAACTATAAATATACAAGTTTAAAATCCATAAGCTTAACAATATACAGCCTTAAATATAGCTAGGGGATGTATAAAGTCCCTGAGTTAATAATAAAATTCCTAATCTAAATAATTCAGAGATGTATAGCTTCTAAATGTCAAAGTAAACTAATTAAATTATACAATCTTCAGAGGTGTAAAAAGCCTCCAAGGTCAAAATTAATAATAATTATTAAAATAAAGAGATAGAGATGTATAAGGTTTCCAAATGTCAAACAAATAAATCTTTTTAAATTAAATTCTGCAGCGCGGACAACGGCAACAGAAACAGAAACTAGACACGAATTGCGCCGGGACGGGATACTGCCAACACAGGCCAAGTGAAAATCAATCAATCTTATGCCAATGTTAACATGTGACTTTGACATGGAAAAGTTTTTTACACTTTAACTAGGTATACTAAATCTTTTAAATAATTACAAACTTAATTATTATTTTTTTGTAAAAAAACTATATCTACCTGCACAAATTATCCAAATCACCATACCTGTGCCTACAATATTTGAAGAGTTCCTTCGATTTCCTTAGGATCCACTAATCTAATCCTGACTTGTTGACAGCACGAACCTTAGACGAACTTAGGTACTCTTTTGTTTAAAAAAATAATTTTGAAAACAGATCAACAATTGACGGAGAAATCGGTGATCATACGAGTACATAAATATAACACACGTATCTACGTTATATCTATAACGGAACAAATAACATCCTTTTCTAAAGTCGGTTAAAAACGGTTCTCCAATTTTAGAACTTTGATCGATCTTTGTGTTAAAACCTATTGCTTACTCTTAATTTCCAAGTAGGTACAATCTGAAATAGAAGAACAGAACTTAGAGCGACGGACCTCTTTTTCTAGTTTTAGCATAAATTATGCACTCGCCTGCCCACTACGGATTGGAGGAGGAAAATCACAGATAAAAAAATCGGTACATAAGTATCGATTTTTTTATCTGTGATTTTCCTCCTCAGCTATAAAGCTGGAACAAAGAATACCTACATTCGAGCGATCTGTTTGAAGGACCACGAGCGAGAAGTCCTTATTCGAAAAGCTTGGATAGTCAAATGAAATATTATCTCAGTTGAAGTTGGGAGCGTTTAAAATTAAGTACATCATGGCTTCTAAAAAAATAAAAATAAAAACGCTGCTTGAAAAGACAATTAAAAAGCAAAAAATAATTATGCGCTACCAAGCTGTTGCCCGCGACTTCATCTGCGAAGATAGATAAGAGATTAATACTTTAAAAAATACAACATATTTAGTTTCATGTTAACCTTAGCGGTCCCCCGACACCGACGACGCTTAGATAAAAAAATATTACTAGATACTTTATACTAAATTAACTTAGGCTAACTTTGCGGGAAATCAGCATAGTCCCCGCGGGAAAGAGATAAACGAATTCTTCGCAGATGAAGTCGCGGGCAACAGCTAGGTAGCGCATAATTATTTTTTACCTTTTAATTGTCTTTTCAAGCAGCGTTTTTTTTCGGGCGTTTTTATTTTTATTTTTGCTGGCGTTTTTTTTAAGTCGGGGGTTGTTTAAATTTTAAATTTAAGTTTTTATTTCATTTTTTTTAAACTTTGATATATATATTTTTAAAGTGTACTAGTGTGTTGGATATCCTGGCTGCAGCATCAGCTCATCTTGTTGCCACCATTGCATTGTATGCAGAATCAAATACTGATCAAAAGGAATTAAACACGACATATCTGCTATTATTTTTTCAAGATTATACTGGTGTGCTGAATATCCTGGCTGCAGCATCAGCTCGTCGTGTTGCCACCACTGCATTGTCAATTACTGATGAAAACGAATCCAAACACGACAATGTGCTATTATTTTTTATAGAGTGTACTATTGTGCTGGATATCCTGGCTGCAGCATCAACTCATCCTGTTGCTACCATTGCATTGTTTGTAGAATCAAATACTGATCAAAACGAACCCAAGACGATATATCTGCTATAGTTTTATTAAGAGTGTACCTACTAGTGTTCTGGATATCTTGGCTGCAGCATCAGGCCGAGAATTCGGTAATCTTGCATAGTTATATAGCTTACATGGGTGATTCAAATTTAAGGCCCCAAATATGTTTGAAAGTAAAGTAAATATCCATTATGCGTCTAAGATTCCTACCGCAGCGAACAAGAGCTGATGATCTTGAAACGGCTGAACCGATTTTGATAAATCATGTTTAAGATCCATCGCTAGAAAACCAGCTTTCAAATAAAAAAAACCGCATTCAAATCGGTCCACCCGTTTAAGAGCTCGGTGCCACAGACAGACAGACAGACATAGCGGTCAAACTTATCACACCCCTCTTTTTCGTCGGGGGTTTAAAACACTCGATATTACTTTGCTCACAACTCGATACTCGATCGGTCGATATTTACTCGATATTGTCCGAAGTATGATTTGGCTCGACTTGCCCGGGCCAAATTCGGAGACAAATACAAAAGACGATGACCTCAAATGATTTTCGCCAGAACAAACTTATCAAGGCAAACGTTGTGTGGCGATATCTATCTATTACCTACTCGTATGAATGATAATTTGCTACGAGACACATGTCATGTGTAATTAAAAGAACTACAATTAAAGTATGTAAATTACTCTTACATTTGACCTTGCACATGTCAAATGTGTAGTTGCTATAAACACATCACGACAGTAATTGCATTAAGGTTAGCACAACTCGGCGGAAAACCTTCTGGTATTTGAAACTTTTCCACGAAGATCCATTGAAGTAAATTCAATACTTACCTAACTTCAGGTAGATTCTGGCTTTGCCATATTTGTAACTAGCTCCCGCCCCGGCTCCGCACGGGTACAATATTCAAAATAACCCTCCTTTGGACAGTCGGGTAAAAAAGTCTCCGTGCCGGTAGCCCGTAGTTTGCACGGGCCAAAGTAACTCGCGCACGAAGGGTTGCGTACCGTTATCTATACAACATCAGACATTAGCAAAAAACGGTAAAAAAAATGTATAAGAGGTCTCCTTAAATATATAGATATTGATATATTCTTTAATATTTCGAACATTTTAATAGTTTCCGCAGCGCACGCGATGAATGAAATTTTATGACTATTGATTTTACACCTTTACTCGTAGTACGCATCCCTAATTTGTTTTAAATATTATATAGCCTATGTCACTCGAATATAGTGTAGCTTCCCAACGGTGAAAGAAGTTTTTTAATCGGTACAGTAGTTTAGGAGCCAATTCAATGCAAACAAACAAATAAATAATCGAATCTTTCCTCTTTATAATATTGGTATAGATAACTATCTCATAATCATAATATAATGGTACTTTCAATTAAAAATATTATTGTTTAAGTTGACAGGGTCATACCTACTCAACTAACTCACCTAGATGGTAATAGGTAGGTAAATGAAATGTTTCATTAAACTGTATTACATGTGTCGATTTTTGAAATCACCGCTATAAAATACGGTTTAAAATGTATTTTAAAATTTATTTTACATGTAGTTGCAGCACGATTAAAAGGTTGGGCTTTTTTTGTAATTTTGCTATGCCTTTTGTTAAAACAAAGTAGATATGAACTAGCACAGCTATAATTACAAAATATTTACAGACGAATTAAGAACATAGGTAGTTACTTCTTTTAAGATGTTGAGCCAAGTAAATTCTTTGGACTATAATGATCTATTCTAATCTGGACTGATCAAGGCCGCCCAAAAATACGTACACCTGCTTTCATATAAAAATAGAGTACAGAAACCGATCGCTGTGTAACAATACCAATGCATAAGTGATAGTACAATCAATACGAAATATTGTTTCATAAATTATTGTTATTTTAATACAATGTTGAAACTATAATAATTTCCGTATTTCGTACAGACCTACACATTTAGATTCAAAGGAATTCACCAATTGTCATTTGTTTGTTTCATCAGTGCACGATTAAGATACATAATAATAAGAAGTAGCTATTGTTAATAAATAAAATGCTATTAGATTATTTTCTCATGGGATAACCAAAGGACTTTTCAGTCCTCTTAAACAATCTGTATTATTTGGTCGGTACGGAACTCTTAAAGTTCGAATACCTACAATAAAAACGTTTCAGCGTTTACTTAATAGATTATGTGAAGTGCGCCGTGCCAGTAGGGTCGAGTAATGATATAAACGATATAAATTTACGGGACAATAATAGCTAGTTACCTACTTGATGCTAGAAATATTACAACAAAAATAGGTTTGTATTATTGCCATTAGATTATGAAGAGTGGAAAGTTACACAAAGTATTAAAAAATACATGTACTTAGAGCCAAGTCCAACAGTTTGGACAAGCATTATTTAGCGAAAGATTATAACTATTTACGTACCTAACCTAGCGCAATAATGATTTCCCGCCCGCCCGGCTTGCAACGGGTATACTAATGACGAAAATAACAGAAAATGGAAATCAAAACCCTTGAAAATATTTTTCTAGCACTAGGTACCTACTAGCTCGAAGTCTGTGTCTCAGCACGACCCAGCAGCGTGGTCCCAGAGCAGGTGCTGGGTTCCTGACTTTGGCAGCTTGTCACACCAAGCTGACAGCACCTGTGGAGCACAAACTGTCACATACCATTCTGAGTTGACAGTTCTTTGATCCTCTAGCACCACAGTCGCAATATGGCCTGTCTTGCAAAAAATTAGGCAACCATTTGCTTCTGTGTGCTTCGTGCTCGGCGACATTTTGTTGCAGTCGGTTCATCTTCAAAGCACCATACCGTTGACTGCCGCTTTGTTTCAGGATCGTAGTTATACAACCATGGTTCGTTACCTGTCAGTATATCATACACAGTTTTCTTCTCGCCAGCATTGAATTTATTTATCACTAGTGTTTACCCGTGGCTTCGCACACGTAAATCATTAGATCCAGCAGCTGAATTGAAATTTTGGGATTTTTGAAAAATTCCCGTGGGAATTCCCGAAAATTAAATCGTGGTTTTCATTGAGGTTACATTAAAAACAATCATGTCGAATTTCATGACTCTAAGCCCAGCGGTTGTTATTTCGAGGTTTTATCCCTATCCCGTGGGAATATCGGGATAAAAAGTATCCTATGTCTTAATCCAGGTTATAAACTAACTTTTTGCCAAATTTCATCCAAATCCGTCCATCTGTTTCAGCGTGAAGAAGTAACAGACATACTCACTCACTCACTCACTCACTCACAAACTTTCACATTTATAATATTAGTAGGATAAATTTACACCAATCCACGCGGCGTTCTTTCTGCAAATCGTTGAGTTTATGCGGCACCCATCTCGAACAACGCTTATGGAGGGATAGTTGTCCATGAATTATGGTTTGCAGTGCTGCTAATCCAATGCCTAGATCACGCTCAAGCTCTACGTATGTAATTCGTCGGTTCTCACGGGAATTTTTTTCGACGGCTTGCACATTTTCTTGAGTAACTGCGGTTGGCGGTCGCCTCGACTTAGCCTTATCTTCAAAGCTCTCCCGCCCTCTTTTAAATTCAGCAAACCAATTAAAGACAGTTGCTCGAGAACAAGCAGACTCACCAAAAGTCGTGGCTAAAAGTTTAAAACATTCTTGGGGCTTTAAACCGTTTTTAAAGTCATAATAAATCATAACTGGAAAGTCACGTCGACTAAGTTCCATTGTAACCGTAAATTCCCGCAAGAATCAATCAGAAAAAAATATTTAAAAAAATATTACGCAGATTTCCGGAGCATTCCATTGTTAAATTTATAGCTATTTAATCAGCCTTCGCGGTAGTGTATAACTGGCCAGTATCAATCCAACTAGCATGGAGTATCTAATTGGTTTTGGCATGACACTCGTATTTAGTTGAGGTACACGACTATTGCTCGATTCCTGCTGGCTCGTGCTGAGGCACCGACTTCGAGCTAGTAGGTGCCCAGTGCTAGAAAAATATTTTCAAGGGTTTTGCAGTCGGTTCCATTTTCCGTTTTTTTTTTTTTTGGAGTCAGTTTACTTTTCGTTTTTGTTAAAATTTTTCTTTATTTCTCAATTTTTAGTGATTCGTGGCCAAAGAACATCTCACAACGATTCCATTAAGCCCAAACACGGCTTAGATACGTTGTTTTAAAAACAGAGTTCCGTTGCCTACCTTCCGGCTTCAGGATCAGATCAGTTCGAAAGAATCATTAACTCAAAGCTCCTTCTTAGTCGCTTATCTAGGTATATTAATCATGATCGTTTCTAGACGAGCGAGCATTACTTAGCTTTGATGAGTTCCATTGGTCATCTACGGTCTTCTTCATCAGGTCCAGTTTACTAAATGATACTTTCTGAATATAAATGCTTCATCATCCCAGCCTATATACGTCCCACTGCAGGGCACAGGCCTCCCCTCAGAATGGGAGGGCTTGGGCCATAGTTCCAACGCGGGCCCAGTGCGGATTGGGAACTTCACACACACCATTGAATTGCTTCGCAGGTTTGTGCAGGTTTCCTCACGATGTTTTCCTTCACCGCAAAGCTCGTGGTAAATTTCAAATGTAACTCCGCACATGAATTTCGAAAAACTCAGAGGTGCGAGCCGGGGTTTGAACCCACTTAAATAATTACTTTAATACTTAAATTAATATAAATGCTTATTTCAATGCTAAATATGCCAAAATCGCCATAGGTGTACCTATAAAATTTGAGGTTTGCCCTCGATTTCCCTAGGATCCCATCACCAGATCTTGACTTGGTGACAATGGGACCACCTCAAAAGAGTACCCTTTCAAATAAAAAAAGAATTTTGATAATCTGTCCACAATTGACTGAGTAATCGGCGAACATACACAAAAAAAATACAAACATTGGAACATAGAACCTCCTCCTTTTTTGAAGTCGGTTAATGAGACTAAATCTACCCTGTAAGCATTTTCTGTCTTACTCAGTCAGTCACTTTTTAGGGTTCCGGAGCCCAAAATGGCAAAAACGGATTCCTTATAGTTTCGCCATATCTGTCTGTCTGTCTGTCTGCCTGTCCGTCCGCAGCTTTGCTCAGGGACTATCAATGTTAAATAGCTGTAATTTTGCAAGGATATATATGTAAACTATGCCGACAAAATGGTACAATAAAAAAAAATTTTTTAGGGTACCTCCCATAGACGTAAAGTGGGGGTGATTTTTTTTTCTACTAAATATTCAACTTTAAAGTGCAAATTTTTATTAAAATCGTACGTCCCCCCTCCCTAAAATCTAAACCGGTGGGTGGAAAAAATTTAAAAAATTCAGGATGGTAGTAGGTATATCAAACTTTAAACGGCTAAGTTTGCTTGAGAATTATTTGTAGTTTATGAGTAAATAGCATCCTAAGATATAAAATATACCAAACTTGGAAGATTCCGTATAAAACACGAAATTCTTAGAAAAATGTTACTAAATTTTTTTTGTAATGGCTACAGAACCCTATTTTGGCCGTGTTTGACACGCTCTTGGCCGATTTTTTAATACTGCAAAAAACCTCATCTTTGGGTTATTAAAAAGATTGAACAATAAACGTATAACTTATTATAAATGTTAGTAAACCTTGAAATATGTTTTTTTTAAGATTTCCATTACATAAACATAAATAGATTAGTTACAAATTCATTCAATTTGACAAATATTTATTCCAACTGTAGACAGTATACGGAGTTCTGGTTTTAAAAGACCAATCCAACGATACCCCACACTATAGGGTTTGATGAGAAAAAAAATCACCCCCACTTTACGTCTACGGGAGGTACTCTCAAAACAATTTTATTTAAATTATTTATTGTACTATTTTGTCGGCATAGTTTACATATATATTCGTGCAAAATTACAGGTTTGTAGCATTGACAGCCCCTGAGCAACGCCGCAGCCGCGGACGGACAGACTGACAGACAGACATGGCGAAACTATAAGGGTTCCGTTTTTGCCATTTTGGCTACGGAATCCTAAAAATGTAGTATTAAAATCTTCTAACTATGCGTTATTATTATGGGCACATAAAATATGAAAGACAAAAATAAACGATAATGTTTATAGCTAAATTCAATCCACAGAATTATTCTGCCTGGCCACTAACTTATAAAAGCAAAGCCAGTCAATTCACTCGCCTAAGAAAAAATCGTAAACTAGTGATATTCTGGTAATGGTAAAGTATACAATTCTATATAGTACTTACGAACATATATTTTTATCCTTTATATAGCTTTGTAGGCTTTATAGGCTTTAGCTTTAAAATATAAATCTTGTTAACTAATAAATAATTGACTAGGCAATATGCAAGGGTGGGGCGCATTTTTTTGCATTTTGAATGCTGAATAGTGCTAAAAAGTTGCGATTTGTTTAAAGGTTTATAAAAAAAAAAAATATTTAGACCTCTACTATCCACTGCCATTTGTTATGGGTTGACCTACAGATCCAAGAAAACAAATACACTTTATTTAAAAAACACACTACGCGTATATTACAGTGACAATTATTTAAATCTTAACACTAACTTAAACCTAGGTACTTATCGCTAAAGCAGTTGAGCGCCAGGAGGGGTTTTGATCGTGTCGGGAATCCCAGCCTATCCAAGCACCACGGCTAGCGTTTTACATCCACTCAGTGCCAAACAAAATTATGTCCGAATCCCAAAGGGCATGTCTTAATGCTAAAACAAACGAGCGTAGGTTACTCACAAACTAAAGGCAATTGAGACCAAAGATTGTAAATCGTATAACTTACCCCTTTGTCACAAACACCAAAAACGATAAAACTTATTACATTTAAATTAACTTAATTACTTGAATGTGTTCATTTAATATGTCGGGTACATTTCCAATACAAGGTACACCGTGCGACACGCGTCCGCCTTTAGCCTGAGACGAGAAACGCAACGATCGTTTTTAAACTAGTTACATTATTATCTTAATAATTATTTTCGGCTACCCAATTTACCTTACTATTAATGATTTCACTTGTAAATAGAAAAGATTGATCTCATTCAAAGAGTTGAAAAAAAAACCGTTAAGTTAAATTCCGTGAAATATTGTGTTTTTTTACCTCAAAGTATGTTGTTATCTTATTCGAAATATATCTTAGTTTAAGTAAAACTCCTTTGTAACGCACTAAAATGTACCAAAATTTGAAATTAAATCGACCGCCAAAACTACCAATACCTACTACCAATTTTCGTTTCAGTGTTTATGTAACTTGTAACACGAAACTGTATGTATTGATTACATTTTTGATTCAAGTTGATGCCCCGTCACTTTTCAGCATAAAACATATTTATAAATTTTTCACTTCTCATACTCATAAAAATGTCACTTTAGTCTCTGCATATCTGGACTAAAGCTCCTTTTTATTCTCTAGGGAATAAAGTTTTTTTTAAATTTACGCTGGAAATCCCTAAACATCCAACACGGTGTTTGTGAATGTTGGATTTTTAGGGCGTGGAAATAACCTCAAAATGAGAACTGTGCAATAATATTTTAAAAAAACACGATTTAATTTCGTGAAACACAATTAATGATTACGAATATGAATCTATTCAATTATATTAATGATTAATTCGTTTTATTGCATACCTAGTCCAATTACTTTTAAACTAGTTGTCAATTTTGAAACTGCTAGCCAAATATGCAAGCATTTAAAGCGTCACAACATAACCAATAAAAGAAAAGAAAAAACCGCGCAACCAATTTTTTTGCTATTTGAATTTTGAACAGGATGTCCTGTCCATTAGTCGAGCGTACGTTTTTAAAAAATAATATTGTAATTTTGAACAGTACATTTTTTTTCCTCGCATTCAAGGTGAAAAGTAGAGTGTTTAACGCGAGACTAAACAACCATAACGCCACTCGAGCTATATATAGAGCTTATTTTTACCGCCAAATGTTAGTTGGAGCCAACAACATCTCATGTCATTGTGGATTGTTTTAGTACCTATTTGAACAATCTACTACTTTGCGAAATTAAGAAATTTCAATTAAAAAATAAATTGCTTGAGGTAAAGTAGAGGGCTAAAACATACGACAAAAAAATAATACAAAAATATTTATTTAAAAAACTAATTCATTATGCAAGTTTTTATAGGTATTCCAGACTGATTAAGTAAACGACTTTTTTTTTCTCCGTAGGCACATACATAGACGCTCCACCCTAAAAAGCAAATTAACGTGATATGAAGCTGGCAAATAAAACAAATTACATAAAAATCATCAAATAGTTGAATTAAAAATCGGCCAAGAGAGTGTAGTACACGCCCAGGATAGGGCCCGTCCCGTTGCCATTACGAAAAAATCAAATAATATTTTTCTAAGGATTTCGTATTGTGTAATGAATCGTCCAAGTTTATGTATATTTTATACCTTAGGCTGCTATTTACTCTTAAACTACTAATAATTCTCAGCAATCTTAGCCGCTATAATTTTCCTTGTAACTTTGATATAATTACTACCATTCTGATTTTTTTCAAAATTTTCCACCCAACAGTTTAGATTTTAGAGGGGGGGGACGCTCGATTTTAATGAAAATTTGCACTTTAAAGTTGAATATTTCGCAAACAGATCACTGAACAGAAAAATTGTCTTAGCAACTCCCCAATGGTTTTAAAAGACCTGTCCGATGATACCCCACAATATAGAGTTAGTCAAAAAAAATCAACTCCCACTTTACGTCTATGAGGTGTACCCTAAAAAATTTTTTTTTACTTAGTTTTTATTGTACCACTGTCGGCGTGACTGATATGTAAATTCATGTCAAATTACAGCTTTCTAGTACTAACGGTCTCTGAGCTTACCCGCGGACAGACAGGCAGACAGATAGACAGACATGGCGAAACTATAAGGGTTGCTAGTTGACTGTGGAACCCTAAAAAATATATAATATATTATTACTATATATTTTTATATATATATTTTTTAAAGATTATTTGTGATTTTACTACAACATGAATGACTTATATTATAAAACTCTGTTAAAAAATATGTAAGATTACGAGCGAATAAAGTTTGTATTCCGTTTCTTGCTAGAAAAAATAAATTTTGTACATACTTTCTATGGTCATTGTGTCATATGACCTCATAGTATAGGTAATGCCAACAGAGTTGAGGTCACGCAGACAAGAACATGTCATGTAATGACAGCGGGATTTTGACATTCACTCATTCATTTCATGCGTTCTCCTTTTATGCAATCAGTTATTCATGTAGCTGTGTGTATAATCATTCACTTCAACTTTTTGGTCTTCAACTATATACACGTCGGATTTCTCTGAACAATTAATTGCCAATGTAAAATCGTTACAATTTTCATGTTTTTCAAGATATTAAAAAAATATATAATTCAGATTGTCAAACAATAAAGATTTAGAGACCAAATCAAACTGCGTGCATATTGAGATCGTGGAAACATCGCGGACACTCAAAATGTACATACTTACTTGATATTTTGTAGATTGAGGGAAGAACGACAGAAAATGTATATTTCACCGAGACTCGCTCGGCACCACAGACGGCACCTAAGTACAACGTGAAAATTAGATTCGTGGTCCGCCGTCCGATGCACTCAGCGCCCCACTGCTGCTGCCATTTACTGGAATTACACTTCGCTTCTGTATTGGAATCGAATTGGAACAGTATAGTTGAAACCTTGTTGCATGTTGCGAATTAATTTCTGACGAAATTAAGTGTTCGACTTAACTATTATTTAAGCGCTCGTTATTCCAATAAGATCCCAATCGATTGTAATCTTTATTTGTTCTGCGGTTCCGTAAACGACAGTCACAGAACAGTTTATTTATTATGCGGTGCCGTAAACGACAGTCACAGAACAGTTTATTTATTATGCGGTGCCGTAAACGATAATCACAGAACAGTTTCTAATCACTACAAGATTCCTAAGTCATGTGAAAGATATGAGTAAAGTTTCAGCACAAATCCTTCATTGCAATTATTAGGTGCCATGTGGGGGAAGGGGAAAACATCCAAGAAGTATATAGTGCAATGTCGGATTATTTATACCTAATTTATTATTCGTCTTGATGAAAAATATCAATTATTTCAAAGTTGTTCAGAATCGAAAGTTTAAAAATCTTGCTTGGAAAGAAAATCAATACCTACCCTAGGATTTCTAGTGAGTTCCTTCCTAGTATTTATAGGCGGACAGAGCCCGGCATCGGCACCATATTTTTACAGTCGATTGCGTTTATAAATGATACCTCGCGTGTCGCGCCCTCTTTCGTGAAAAGTTGGAAAACAGCTTTCTTTTTTACGGTTCCGTGGTCAAAATAAGACCTCTCATAATAAGTATGTTATGTACGTATGTTAATACCTACAGACCGTAATTGAAAATGCAACTAACTTTGCTATAATTTATGTTAAAATAACCATTGCTAATGCAATTTTGATAAAACGTAGGTAATGAGAAATCCGCCCAAAATTAATGTTTGTATCGTGTAAGTACATATATTGTATCTCTCTCTACTTATAAAAAGTGTTTTTAAATTAATTCTGAATGTTTAGCTGGTGGTTGCGTAAGGTTGGGTGATCATGATCACCGATGTATGTAAATATTTTACAGAATTTTAAATTACGCTTACATAATGGAATCAAAAATTATTTTTTTTGTCACAATAAAGCCAGTTAATTAAAAGAAAAAAGTATATAAATTCAGCGGCACAAAATTTGTCCCACACTACATAAAAAAATTCTATTGCTACATATTATTTATTATATTTGACGGCCAGAATTTTAGCCGCTCAGTATATTATGTAAATAAGCTGGTAGTTTTCATAGACTGAGGCACATTCAAAGTAAACAATTTGGCAACGCGCAAATTACAAAATTTCACATGGAACATAATATATTTTTACCAACTGAACAAAAAATTAAATCATAGCACGTAACATTAAATGATACAATACAAGCTACTGTTCTAGATCGCAATTGTTACCAAATCAATAAGTATGCATGTTGCGCGACATACCTTATAAGTTAGTGTAGTTAACAAAGATAGGCACGACTGCGTTCTATGTGTTTCCGCCGTCTTCTAACTAGACCGGTATGAATAGACGCGCTTAGTCTGAAACGAATAAATTTCATTTTTAATACAAACTTTTTTGCTGACTGTACTTGCATTGTCATCCAAACTACATTTCTGTATATACCAAAATTCAAGTCGACGCCGTTAAGCGTTGAGGAGTCCCGTCCTGCGGAGACGATTCTGGCCGTTCTACCAGGATATAGTATTGTCATGCAATTTCCATAAGTATGCCAAATTTCAAGTCAATCCAACCAGTGCAAGTTGGTCGAATTTAATTTGCAAGATTTGACCCGCACAACACATATGTACGTACATAGATACGAGTACATGGCAAGTTAAATAAAAGCATGTAAAAATAGTCGGTCATGTGTGCGCCTTTGTGCGTGTTTTTTTATGGTATAGGGGGCAAACGAGCAGGCGGATCGCCTGATGGTAAGCGATTACCGTCGCTCCTGGACACCTGCAACACCAGAAGAGTCACAAGTGCGTTGCCTTGCGTGTGTGTGTTTGTTGCTCTTTCATGCTAAAACGTTGGATTAAGATGACATTTTGAATTTACTGTCATTTAGTAGAAATGGAAAACCGTCCACCCGAATTGACTATTTTGAGTTTGGATCAAAGTTAATACCATCCAAACTGAATTGGGTACCTTAAGTTTTTTGGGATGATCCATATTATATTTCTTATCGATAGTAGACTTATAATAAAGCTCACTCCTGTAGATAGATATTTTTTTTCACTTGCCGTTTTTTTGTAAAAATAAATTGAAACTTTATTTTGGCAAACGGTTTTGTGCCTTGGTCAGTTTGATTTAAAAAAAAGAAGTCGGACTGACAGCTGTCCATTGTCAAATGTCGCCATACGTACGTAAGCTGTGTACGTAGGTGTGTACGTATCTGTCGTTGTACGGCTACATTTGACAACTGACAGCTGTCAATGCGACCTGTGCATTATTTGAAGCAGGTATTCTGGAGATTACACTATTCTCTAAAAATGTAACCGCAATCAGTAATCTGTATTTAGGTTACATATTGCCCAAATACTGCCTGATATAATTTTTTCCTTTTATACCTAAAATAGGAGCGAAATTATTTATATATGCAATAAGTGGATGTGGTCTAAATTAAGGCCAAAACATATGTAGAATTAAAACGAATGATTTCAGGTGGAACACATGTACGTGCATTTACAAGCATTGAAACAATTAATAATTTTTCTGCGTTTGCGTTAACAAAAATGGTTTTTATTATTTCTCACGGGCCATATCGAATTTGTCAGTTTTACCATGAGACGAATCCATTTAGAATCCATTTTACACGATATTCAAGATGAACAGTTTTCTTCGTGGATGTTGGCATTTTTCTCCTTAGGCGTATAATTTTGAGTAAGTAGTAGTAGAGTTTCTATTTGCACTCAATGACATCTAGGTAAACATATATCGAAAATTGAATGCTCATAGCTAGATCTCGGGAATTACGTACAGCCTAGGTACTATTTAATTAATCCGATATTCTCACGGGGTCGGAAAGTACGAGTGCAAAAAATATATGGTCTGTTTCTTAATTCGAGATACTAAAATGGCGTTTCATGTGTTACCTGTTTTTTGCGTCCCATAAATAGATGATGATGTGCCGCAACAGGTTGTCACCGAAAGATTTTGTACACCTATGTACCAATGTATGTATGTCGTAAAATATTAAGATATGAACGGATCCGTGATGTACTAACATGTAGGACAGTTAGGACATTATAGAAAAGGTAAAATAGGTCTAATAAAAATGCGACCGTTTTGGAGATATTTCTACTTTTTATAGATGTTGATGTTTAAGTTTCAATTTCATTCTAAGTAAGATCTGCCGGCCGATCGGCCTCTGTGTATACATATTTGTATGTCTTTACAACCATACACCTCGTTGAGTTTCTTGCCGGATTCTTCTAAACAGAGGTTTTTCCTAACCAGTGGTAGATTTTTTTTGACATTCATAAGTGCTTGTTATAGCCAAAATTGGATAAAGATATTTTGACTTTGACTTTGAAAGGAAAGTCCGATATTTGGTTAGAGATCCGCAAAAATAGTACATTACTGCAGAGGTAGGGAAAGAAAAGCTTGCAGGCCGAGTGGACAGGTACTCGTATACGAGGCTGGTATGTTCTTTCACGCCGAGGTATAGTGCTTTTCTCAAACGTGCAGCGAAATAAGTAAAATTAAAAAATTCCATTGTTTTTCATAGAAACACTAAAAATCCAGTGCGTGAGTTCGACTTGCATCGACATAGGTACTCGGTTGGTTTTGGTTAAAGGCAGTATCAGTGGTTAAAGGTAATTAAAACGAATTCATAGGGTATCTACTAAGTTCTACAAATTTTTCACACAATCGTATCCATTTCATCAAAGTAATTATGTTCCTCAGGTTTATCAATTAAAGCTTGTTTGATGGATGTTTCGCAGCACACCTTCAATTACTTAAGTTTAACAATCTGCATCTGCGATCAAAGCTCAACCGAAGTAAATACGATTCATAATTCGACAAAACCAGTAGGTATATTGACGCTTTCCGGTTTTGCTACAACACGCATTTATATATCTAATCGAGAATTCCAAATCGGTCTCTGTGGCTTCTCCGTAAAATCCTTTGTTTCGACATTGTATGTGACGTCCCTTAGAATGCTGATGCTCGTGTAGGTACTGACATTGTTTTCTGAACAAAACAAAACACTTAGATACGTACCTGAATAGTAGTAAGTAAATATACACATAGGTTGCGTTAGTTGCAAGGGGCAATTACTTTGCAATTTGTTTACAGACATTTGCCTACATACAAGTAGGAATCGAAAATTCGAAATGTATTCTGATATAAAGATTTCCGATTTCATCTTTGCAGGATTAGAAGACTTATTGCTTAACGATGTTCGTTTAGTGTGTATGTGTGTTCTTCTCTGTCCACGACGACGTATGAATAAGTGAGCGTCGTCTTACTACGACATAACTACCTACTACTTAAGAACTTAATTATGCAGAATCGTTTCATGGAATTTAAAAATAATTGAATGTTCTCTCCTTTTGTTTTCCTAACAGTTAGGCACGGCCTTGTCACCGGATTACATTTATATTTGTTAACTTGTCGTTAATTTCTTCTTTATTTACTTTCTAAAAAACACAATCTACGCGTAGTAAGATTGTGTTTACAAATACATACGAGTACGAGTACACTTAAAAACCTTGTTACGGCGAGGCAGTGTGAAATGAGAAGATCCATGCATGATCAAAAAGAAAAAAAATCCTTTAAAGCTTGTACATGAACGCAATTCACCTTTGCCTCATCGAATTCACAATTATCATAGATGCAAAAAAAAACAAAAAGACTACCACAGCTTCCTAAATCTACTACATCGAAATGAAATTGAAATGGGTCCTCTAAAATATTATTTAAAATTTTGGATTGAAGATACGTTTTTCATACGTACGGTCACGATCGTTAATTTGGAACCCATTTCGTGAAAAAGTCCTTTGAATTGTCATACAAAATGACAGATATTCGATCTTAAGTGGGTCCCAAATTAACGATCGTGACTGTACATGTTTCTTTTTCGATAAAACCTATTGGAACTGGATCTTGCAAAACACAAATATGGTCCAAGTTGGACAATACCAGTAGACCAGTACTAGTATGTCTCGTCAAGATGGCAGCGTTGCGTATGAATAATATTGAATTAGTAAGCTCTGGAGTATCGGCAAGATCCACGCCACGCGCGTGATTCACATTTCGATGACTAGAGCGGGCGAGTCGACGGAATTGCGGAACTCATGCGGTCATGTCTATTACTGGTACAAGCAAATATTGGACTGCAAATATTTTTGTGTCGAAGAAGATCGCAATTGGCATCATAATGCTTGTTCACAAATGACGATAAATCATCGAAATAAAATAAAGCACGCTTAGGAGCTAGTGTAGCTTACTTTGCAGCATAAATTTTGATTTGATGTAGTCAAATGGATGCGACGGTTTTTCCAGTTGAGTAAAAAGCTACGGTATCAAAAACGCGTGGAGTTTCCAGATGCTATATTACCGCGCTACTGCATATTATTTATACGACCATGAACATTATCAAATGAAGACACAAAGTTTTAAGGTTTTGTATCACTAACATAACAATGCTTGTATGAACAATAATTATTTTCCTATGTGGTCTGAAATAGATGATTTTTTATACTGATCAGGCTATAAATTAATTGTCTCATAAGTCAAGTTCTTCCTAGTTCATTCTTACTGTTGAAGTGTTTTTGAATAATAACACTCTTATTATAAGCTGACATTAATGGTATATTACTGCAGAGGGCGGGAAAAGTCATTTCGTGTATGAGGATATTTTTGTCACTACATGTAGAACTCATTTTATTTTCGTAAAAATAACACAGCAGAAAATCTTTGACAAAATGAAATTCACGTCCCCGCCTTAATTTCGATATGGATGAATAAGATTAAGGTCCGAATCGTATATTTGGTTCCACATAAAGTACAGTAATCAGAATAAATTAAAATAAAACTTACAAGATTAGTAAATATAAATATTATACATTTTTACTTTTAGTTAAAGCGGCAATTCCTTAACGCACAACATTCAAAAAACATACTTTTGTTACAAAATATTTAGCAGTCCGAAAAGATAATTAAGTCTAATACACCTTATTATGATTTGGACACAATCATTATTGGTATTAGATAAACGCACAGATTACTAGCTAAACGTAGAAAACAAAGTTTTTTTTCAATCTCGGTTTTTGTACGTGACTATTAGACAATTGGTTGGCTGTTTGGTGAATTTTCGGTCTTGGATGAAATTAAAAGTAAAAAACCTGCACATGCAATAATAAACACTTCCCGGACATGTACGGGAAGTAATGCCACTTTTTTAGGGTTCCGGAGCCAAAATGGCAAAAACGGAACCCTTATAGTTTCGCCATGTCTGTCTGTATGTCTGTCCGTCTGCGGCTTTGCTCAGGGACTATAATGCTAGAAACCTGTAATTTTGCACGGATATATATGTAAACTATGCCGACAAAATCGTACAATAAAAAATTGTAAAAAAAAATTTTTACGGTACGGGAGGTAAAGTGGGGGTGTTTTTTTTTTCTCATCCAATCCTATAGTGTGGGGTATCGTTGGATAAGTCTGTTAAAACCATTAGGGGTTTCTAAGACATTTCAGTCATTTGTTTGCGAAATATTCAACTTTAAAGAGCAAATTTTCATGAAAATCGAGCATCCCCCTCTAGTATCTAAACCGGTGGGTGGAAAAATTTGAAAAAATTCAGGATGGTAGTAAGTATATCAAACTTTCAAGAAAAACTATAACGGCTAAGTTTGCTAGAGAATTATTAGTAGTTTAAGAGTAAATAGCAGCCTAAGGTATAAAATCTACCTAAACTAGGAAGATTCCGTATAAAAATTAAAAATTTAAAAAACCCCCGCCACAAAACAACGCCAGCAAAAATAATAAAAAAACGCCTGAAAAAAAAAGCCGCCAAAAAGACACTTAACAACCCCCGACACCGACGACGCTTATTTTGAGCGTGTCCGACACGCTCTTGGCCGGTTTTTTATCTAGATAGTTCCTCGGGATCGATTAGTTTTCGTAATGTATAAAAAGTACAATCTCAAAAAAGGTGAAATACAGGGTTTAGACATTCTTTAATTTATCAATTGTTATCGTTATCGTATCATTTTATATATGTATTCTAATGTCAATAAAAATCTCAAAATTTCAACCGTTTACTTACAAACAAGAAATTTCACATGGATGTTTTAATGCAACATAAAATGATGACCTAGGTCATCACTATGTAATTTATGAGGATTCCCATAAAAGTTTAGTAAAATCCAGGGATCTCAGTTCAACTGCCAAATTGCAACTATTGCAAGTAAAGCCAGCGTAAGGACTAGTTCTAGACTGTAGAAACAAAGCTTCATACTGGGTTTCCAACGTAGGATGCTTTGTTTGTGGCTGTTTACCACCAAAGCATGGTATTAGACGAAAATTTTACTTTATGCACTAGAGCATAAAAAGTCATTTTATGTCGCCTAGATCCAGCATAAATACGAACTTTACGAACATGAGAAGTGAAGATCTATTATTAAAATATACCTAAAAAACGTAAAAAAGTATTTTTCTATCAACTGGGACTAAAAGGAAAATCCCATACAAAGTATAGTCAAGTAGTCCATTGTTTGTTTCAGTGAAGTGTTTGTCTACAAATTTTGTCTCAGGCTTCTTCACTGCCCCTATCGCCAAATGGCGTCATAGTGTGAGATATTGTTGAACAGGTCTTTTAAAAACAATATAAGTTTGCTATAATTTCATTTCGATTTTGGGATCCGTTTGCAAATTAAAAATCTGGAAACAATCATGATGGTAGTCTATATACCTACTTGTTCCAATCGTTTATTTAACTTTTGACAGCTCGAGTACTTATTAAAATAGTGATGCCCTGATGCGTTACCGATTCGATTTCTTTTAACAATCGATTTTATTCATGAAGAAGTTTTAATCGATTTATCACATTCATATTTTATTTTTGCTCAACATTTTGCATTGTTTTATAAACATTCACAGGTGTTAAAGTTACTTTATCTTATATAATATTAAAATAAACCATGGTATGTTCTGATGATATGGTAAGTTCATATGTTTATCACTTCCGACGGTAGGTAATTTAGTAATTTTGTCAATTATGAAGCGGCAAAACTGGACGCGGCAGCGACGCCAGCAGGGCTACTACAAAACTCGAAACTCGAAGTTCGTGTCGTGCGGTCCCTCTGACACTTATACTATTTAATACGAGAGCGAGAGGGACGGTACGATACGAACTTCGAGTTTCGAGTTTCGTAGGTAGGTCTTCTCGTCCGAAATTCCGCAGTACCTGAAGACTAGAGTCTTCAACTAGTGTACGTGTCGGACGTGTACATCAGACCACGATAAAGTGATTATGGGAGAAAAGTCCTCGAGTGGCGACCACGAACCATAAGACGAAGCGTTCGCATAGGTGGACTGACGACATCACGGGTTCTGCGGGCAACCGGTGAATGCAAGTGGCGAGTTGTCATTCATTATAGCGTTCTAGCGGGGAAGCCTCTGTTCAAAGTAGTTGACACGCACTTGGCGGGTTTTTTTTTGCGCAAAGAGTATTTATTTGAATTTATCCATTCGAAAGTAAATATGCGCTTATATTGGGGAAAGCTAAAGTACCTACATAGATAGTCTTTTGTTAATCGCATCTCATGTTCATCTCGTATAACAAAGGTGTAGAGAAGGGAAGTTGAAAAAGTTGACAAGTTTTTCTATGAAAGAAATAAGAACTAAGTACAGAGACAACTAACTAGGTATTACCTACATTATACCTATTACCTACATTATTACTAAGTATTATACCTACACTACTTCTTCCAGTTAAAGATAATCCTCGGTGCTTAATCTACACTTCCGTTCCATTTAATTCTAGCTAGATTAACAGACTTCTTTTCTCACTAAGTACCTGGTTAGCTGTTGGCAGTTATATGTATTTAGTAGTATTCGTAATTTGTGCATTTGCTCTTAGAAATGACCATTTGGTGAAGTGGAATGAGGAAAATCAAGTTGAAAAGAAAGAAGAAAGAAAAAAAGAGCGGATTATACGGATTTTAGATTCTATTACTTTAACACAGTTGTTGAGCAATTTTTGCGCATCGCAATGTATATTACGAGTGGTGAAGTGGAACGGATGGTGAAGCACCAGAAGGACTTGTCAACAATTAACGGAAGTCGGAAAAAGCAATCTTTTCTAAAAGGTGATGAGATGAGCAGTTGACCTTAAGCTATTATAACTTGGGTTAACTACATTACATAATGGAAGAAAAAAAATTTTTTTTCACGAATATTGAACAAACTCAAAAATACAACAAAACAACTATCTTTTTAATTGGTATATTTTTTTGTTATACTTAACATTTTTCTTATTCAATACAAGCAGCTAATATGGTAACTAGCTGAAAAATTAATTGCTCAGTAAAAATTAAAATCGATGTAGGCACTTAATTAGTTTAGTAAGTAATAGTCTCATTCCAACGTGTTAATTATCGCAAAACATCAGAATATTAAAAGGTCGTCTTTCTCTAACAACACAATGAAATTATTGCACAACAAATATTTGGCTTGATTATGCAATTACTTTTTTTTACTTGGTTTAGCTACCATCATAGTAACCTAATAGATGTATGTATTATTTTGTTCGGGTATTACCCATAGTATGTAGGTATGTACTTATTCAACGCAATTTGAGTATTTAATATGCACGACGGTGTCGCACCTCACCTAAGTGTAGGTAGGTTACTATAAGTACCTTACTATTCGCATACCTACCTAAGGGACTTGCCAAAACTTAATGTATTAAAATGTCAAGTTTCTGGGTGCCAACTGTAAATGAGTCATTTTATGAAATACATATACGATATTTACAGCTCATTTTCTTTTTTTCAAAGATTTTCTTATCTTAGGCACAGCACAGAATAAGTATAGTACTACCGTATAGGTATATCTTAGGTCAAGAACGTGAATATGGCGAATATCTGAGCACTGTAGAAGAGTTGAAATAAAAGACAAAACTTTTTTTTTATTCGACTGGATGGCAAACGAGCAAGTGGGGTTTTATTTATGTTATAGCGCAGATGTTCTTCTCGGGCTACATTGTGCTCACTGCAGGGTAAACAGATCTCATTTCACAGATTAAGGGGATTTGAGCCCTAGTTCCCACGCGGACCCAGTGTAGGTACATAGATTAGGAATTTCATACATAGCACTTAATTTCTTTGCAGGTGTACGAAGGTTTCCTCTCGATGCTTTACTTCACCGTAAAGCTGATGGTAAATTTCATATGTTATTTCGCGAGTAAGTCCTCGGGGGTCCTAAATCAGAGGTGCGAGCCCGAGGTTGAAATCACGACCCTCTGCTTAAGATGTCATGGTTAAACCACTAACTACACTACCACGGCTTCACCACTAGCCTGCCACGTCTACAACCACAGGCGCAAATGTTATTTTCACGAAATTAATGTTCGCCTGAAAAATGAAGTTCTAGCATTATTTTTATTATAAGTACCTACCCTAACATCGAGTATAGTTATCATCAAATCCAATTTGACTGTCAGTTGAATCGCATTGTAGGTACCTATGCTTGATCCTGTTTTGTTTGCAAATGGCTGAACTTAACGTAGTATTAGTACCGTAACGTTAATTAATATTTTTGTACAAAAAACTACAAATAATACAATTTAATTAGTTAGACAGAACTTTAAGGAAAATACTGACGAAATTATTTGTATATTATATTGTACTTAGGCACTATTCCTGCTACTTCAGTAGGTACCATTATTGCTATATAAATTATCATAAAAGCACGGTATCAGTTCCATTTTAATCTTATTTATTTTGATTTGCTGCAGGTCGCTGCCGCTGACACCGTACAGCAGTAACAAAGTTGAATAAAATAAAATCGAAGCTAGAGCTGTGAGGCGAAACGCTGCGCCCGCGCCGCCTCCCGCGCCGCCGCCGCCGCGGTCGCACCGCATCGCATTCCGCCGCTGTCAGCCGCGCGAGACCCACGCGCCGGGTGTACGACTGCGCTTAGCGGACAAACAAACTCATAGTGACTTCTCAACAGTGCTGCAATCGTAATCACCTGTTCGCAATCTAATTTCGTAATAGAATAAATTATTGGCTTTTAAAGTTAAGACTTGTAGTTTTCTTCAGCGAGCAAGCAAGTGCATTGAGTAAGTGTGGAAAGGGCTGCATTCCAAACCGGTGTCGTTCTTTAACAGCCGAGGTTGGTATTACTCTGCATGTGTTATGTTACGGAGTTATTGAAGGACACGAAGCTTCGCTGACGATACTTGAATCAAACCTTTCCTGTGAACTGAAATCGTGTGAAATTTTAGCAAATGAGGTCTCCATTCAGAATGTAATACAATATTGCAAAAGTGAAGTCTACTCAAGAAGAAAAATGGCTGGTGGCGCACTTAGTGAAAACGAGCGCCATTGCCTAGAAACTGAAGCAAAAAGCGAACCTGAGCGCTTTCAAGATGTTGAAAAACAAGGAGAGTGTAAGCCTAATGGATTACGAGTCCGTTTCCTGGACGAAGAGGGTAAGACGGAGAGGACTGTCAGCGCGGACGAAACAGATGCTGTCGTCTCAAGAGTTAAAAAGATACACATTCTTAAAAACAGAAGTTCGAGTGAGACCAGTATCCTTCTAAGGAACCCTTCTCTTATGAAACGTCGCTCAAGTGCTGAACGACGGCTTAGCGATGGACAACCTGGGATTTTAAATAATAATTCGCTATCTGAAAATTTCAACGGCCGGACAAAGGCTACCAACAAAGAGAATGAAAAAATGTATAAGACTGAGCAGAGTGCAATTCAAACCAAAGATAGAAATGGCCAGACCTTTAAGAAAAACAGCAACGTCTACAGTGTAAACCAGGCGAAAACCTTGACTCCGGAGAGGAAAAAATCTTTGCCTCAGTTGATGCCCAAGTTGAAGGGTCATAAGTCACAGGATAGTTCGCAGGAGAAATCTACCCTACCTGCTGAGGTATCCCTCGCTGAAAGCAATTTGACGAAAGATTTTACGTCCCGCACGATCGATCGCATATCCAAAGGCATCGGGCGGCTGTTGCGCCGCACCAACAGCGTCCGCATCAGCGAGCCCGACCCGACCTACAAGGTGGCCTACCTCGGCAACGTCCTCACCGGCTGGGCTAGAGGTGAGCCTCGTTCTTGTTTCCTTTTTAGAACTACATATTACAATATTGATTACGATATCTTCGCTCAGCCACTTAATTTTATGTGGGAGGTAGAGCTTATAGTTTTTAGGAGGTCGGTTTGTTATATATAAAATAACGGCCTTGGTTTTAAAATGCTGAAGCGTTATTAACCTTTCCTTTGGCTTTGACAATGACTTTACCTCACCCTCTGGATCATTGTGGTCCGTATGTAAAACAGGTAAGAACATTTTAATTAAAATGCTTTACACTTCCAATGCTAGTTTATGGGAGATTTTAGATAAGCATGTTAGTTTTAGGTAGGTATCTACGGTTTTAAGTAAGATACTGTTTACCGTATCTATTATCATAAAAAGGATTTGAAAATCTTTAAGCAAATGATGGGGTGGGGTAAGTTAAGTATGATTAAGTCCCCTCCTTATTATTGATGAATGGATTTATCGACGAATTTCAAGGTGTCGATGTTCAATAAATTGGGATAAATATACCTACTTAAGTTTATGTCCGTATGTTTTTGGAATATTCTTGACTTACATGTTAACTAAGTACATTACCTAGGTATAAAGCAAAAACAGAGCGGCATTTATTGAGATTACTTACTTGAGCTCCAATTAACTACTTACACTTAAGAGTTGATTTAATTGCTCTTGATTATATTAGAAAAAACTCAGAAATATAATATAGGTACACTATTAGAAACTCAGATTTTTATGGTGTTGTAGGTATAAACTGAATTGCCTAACCTAACGTACCTTTCGTGATAATTGCACCTATCATTTGTCAATTTGTAATTTTTTGAAGATTAAATTACTTTTCATTCTATAACTATATAATAACTATATATAAAGGTAACTATGTTTGTTTACATTTGCCTAGAAGGTACCTACTGTAGGACTAATTACTCAATCATAGCTTCTGTGACAGACTGTACCTAGTAGGAGCTGGTATTGTGAGGTCCATTTGGCAACTCTGATATTTATTAGGCATTTTAATTTATTAGTTATAAATAAATACCTTTTGCCCACAACTCCGTCCGCGAAAAATTAGTTTATCGCTATCCCGTGGAAACAATGCAATTTTCCGGGTTTAAAACAATCCTTTGTCCTTCCCAGGGTCTCAAACTATCTCCTCCTTACCAAATTTCATTTTAATTGGTCCAGCAGTTTCAACTTGAAGAGGTAACAGACAGACAGACATATTTTCAAATTTATAATACCTACAAGTAAGGATTACTCCGTCTGCGTGGAATTCGTTTATAGCTATCCCGCGGGAACTGCAATTTTTCTGGATAAAAACTATCCTATATATTATGTTCTCGTATACCGAATTTCATCTCAATCGGTTCAGCAGTTTAGAGCTGAAGAAGTAACAAACAAACAGACTTATTAACTTTCGCATTTATAATATTAGTGCGATGGAGTTATGTAAAAAGACAATGATTTATAATTATAATTTATAGCTAAGAAACACACTGACGGCGGAGGCGGTGCTGCGCGGCGCGGCGCGGAGGCGGTACCGGTTGTAATATTTGAACGAACATCATATCCCGTGCGGTATTCTGTGTGGCCTCTTTTATGTTCGTTCGAATATTACAACCGGTACCGCCTCCGCGCCGCGCCGCACCTCTCCGCCTCCGTTGTCAGTGTGTTTCTAGCTTATAATACTTATGTATTGTACAGGTGGAATTTTGCGCACAATTGGCACAATTTATACCTGATTGAGCCTATCGCAAGCAAGACTGTAAAATCGAATGGACCTAACGATACTAATATCATCTAACGATATTCCGCCACCTGTGACCCTCATTGGTGTCAATTGTTCTGTGATACTTTTTTAGTTGTACCAATTTCATCTTCTCGCTTACTATATATACTTTTAATATTTAACTAAATGTGCCAGGATATAATCAAAAAATCCTTTAAAAAATCCGGCTATATAGTTTTAAAATTTGAAAAGTAAGTAAAGTTATTCCCGTATTTCGAAAACTAAGCATATATGCATATGTACAATTAGCTATTACCTGCGACTCCGTCCACGTAGAACTTATTTATCGCTATCCAGCGGGAACCATGCAATTTTCCTATCTTATGTCCTTCCCCGGCCGGGAGTCAAACTATCTGTATACCGAATTTCATCTACTTCAATCCGTTCAGCGATTTAGACGTGAAAAGGTAACAAACAAACAGAGTTACAAACTTTCGCATTTATAATATGTATTAGTGGGATTAGTGGGATAAACCAGAAATTGCGTCACAATTTCTTTATACGTGGCCAGTGTGCCCAGAATCAAAGTAAAATACGCGAGCGTGATATCCTCCTCTTTGGTCTACCTACTTATGATGTCGAGACATCGATTTAGAATTGTCATTGTTAAAAATTGCAAAAAGGCTGAAATATGAAAAAAAAAGGACATTATGTCCTAAATATTTTGTATTGGGGATTAATTTATCTACCGAAAAAATTATTCTCAGAACATACCTATATTGTTCACTCTCTTTGAGCTTTTTACACGGTTTCTGGTTTGTGTCTTGCCTATGTCATCGAGCAGCTATAGCGTTTAGTTTAAGGTTTGAATTAACGGTCAAATTGTAACACGTTTTATCGGTATTTCAAACACAAATGGACTAAAAATATCTACCTACATACGGTATTTATTATGTTCTTATTATAGAAGTTGTTACCACCATTTTAAATAGTTTCGTTGTTTCATTTCAAAACGTGTGCAAATGTTACCGTTAAGTTTCAAATGTTAAATTTGTTAAATTCTCGTAATAGCTTTTAACATCCACAGTTGTCTGTATAAAAATCCAGAAAAAAGGTGAATTATAAATATAAAACAAAACGCGCAATTTATAAAAATAAAAACCTATTTGACAGTTCGAAGATCAGTCAGGTCACCTATTAAGATTAGTATTTCGGTAGGTATTATCTACACACATTAGTAATTCAACATTTCACTCGAGATATTTTAGCAGCTCGGTATTAATATAATAAGGTCTGTTCTCAATTGATGTCGAGACTTAAGGTCAAGCGTGCGTCGTCTTTGCGAAGGTGAAAGTCTGTTCTCCTACCGTGAAGGAATCCTGATGAACTTTTATTTGTATTCTAGCAATATTCAGTTGGTATTATGTGCACAAGAAATAATAAGACAATATTATGTGCACAAGAAATAATAAGACAATTAAATATTTGTTCTACTCCACGACAACCGTCTATAGGTTATACAAATGAACTAAGTAGTAGGTACGTAGCGTAGGTAACTTATCAATTTATCATGTACGTACCTAGACGTACGATATCTGGATCAAGTGCCTACCAACAGGATAAGATCAACAAATATGTGGGAACTTTGATTTGCAATAAAATTACTTGTTAAACTGGTTGATCACGTTGAAAAGATTATCATTGTGGCAGATTAGTACCAATCATCAACTAGGCATAATATGACACTCTTATCTAGATTAAAATATGACATGGATTAAGTTCTTTCAGATAAGTAGTGTAAAGTGTGCAGAATTTCAAGATCAAGGATAAATCGGTGATTTAATAAAAGGTTTATGATTCATATATTTCACTATAATCTTCATCTTGATTTTCGAGCTTAATTGACAATATCCCTCTACCGTTCGCCTACTTCAGGATTGTTGATGCATTCCTCGTACACACGTGTTGGAAATCGCGAGTGCCGTGGATCTCGAGGTTATCTGTTGTCGGGTTTGCTCGTATTGGGGACCGCCACAATCGCGGACTCGGCGGACTAACCAGAGGGGATACTACGAAATTCGCAAGTCGAAGTTCGTATTCGTATCGCACCGTCCCTTTCACTCGCGTATTAAATGACATAAGCGTCAGCGGGACGGCAACATACGAAGTTCGAGTTTTGCACTTCGTGGTATAGGGCCAGCAGGGTACCGTCCCTCTCGCTCTCGTATTAAATAGTAAGCGTCAGTCCCTCTGACACTTACACTGATTAATACGAGAGCGAGAGGGACCGCACGACACTAACTTCGAGTTTTGAGTTTCGTAGTAGCCCTGCTGCAGTCCCCGTGATCGCCGGAGCGGAGAGCGGAAGCGCGCCCGCTGTACGAGATTGTTTCCCTCTCTATTTACTCCTTCCTCTCTCTCACTCGTTTTTTGTATCGCATTCCAAGCATCATTGTTCGGTGCGCTCCCACAGACACGCTTGGCGGCAGCTACAAGTGTACTAGGACCGACTGGTTTCCGATTTGCGCAAGATGCACACTTTATTACAAGCGATAAAAGTTCAATTCAAAATTTATTTTCCTCTGAGGAAATATTTCTTTTAAGCCTACTGGTTTCGTTTTCAGCTCTATTTAAAAACTTGTAAAAAATAAACTTCTTATTCGCTTCGGCGTACCTAATTAGGTAGGTAAGTACAGTACAGCACTTATTTCGTGCCAAATTATTTACGAACAAGATTGATTACTGGTTGATTTTAGTTTTGTTGCGATTAATTGAAGATAGTCTCGTAATCACTGATAAGCAATAGATTATAATACTAGTCTCCTAACGGCTAAAACCCAATATTTAGACGTAAAAATCTTTTTGAGCCCAAGATTCATCACACAGACAAAACCCAAACTCATACTCAGGTATATAGGTATTGATAGTTTGCACATCGGTGCAGTTCTAATCAACATAATTTATTAAAGAAAACCGGCCAAGTGCGTATTGGAACACGGTCGGTGTCAGTGCTGTAGATATAAGTTGCAATCAATCATTAACTAGTCAAGTCTGTTTTTTTTTTCAATTATACTATTACGGATTTCTATTAGAAACAACCATTTACATACATAGTTGAAAAGCGGGACACTTTGATGAAAAATTATTCTATTAAGGTTAGTATTTCGCAAAGGAATCCTTGGAGCGAAAAATAGTATTAACAAACTTGAAAATTTATGAAAGACAACGACACCCCACAACATTGGGCAGACGAAAAAAAGGACTTACTTTACCCGTAAAAATTGATGACGTGGTTATTTATTATATGAATTCTACGATAAATTTTGTACTTAGTATCTCGCTAAGTCACCGTCAGACAGACATGCAAAAATGGCGAAACTATGGAAGTTTCCTAATACAAATCACAGGAAGAGAGGGCCATTTAGACTACGGGACCCTAAAGTTGTAATTTTCGACAGTGTCTACTAGCGAGGTCAAGTAGGTAACCATCTTGCATACTTTTTGACCTAGAATTTTTGAATGACAAAACTGCCTGATCTGGCAGTATCGGTTTGATTGGAATTTTATCCCTATCCCGTAGGAATATCGGGCTAAAAAGTAGCCTATAAGTGTATGTTATTTCAGATATCCAGCCGTGTACATACCCTGTTTCGTCCAAATCCGGTCACCTGTATTAGCGTAAAAGACAGAGTAACAAACTCACACCAATACTCATATACTATCTCATTTATAATATTAATAGTAGGACAAGATAAACATGAAATCAGCACTACTTTAAATATCTCGTGACGGCCAACAGATCAAGCTTGATGCTTTTAGGGAAGGGAATACGAATGTGATAAACTAACTATTCAGATGTCTGCAGCAAGCCTGTCTTAGGATCTTAGCTCTAAATGCCAACGTATAATTTTTGTAAATATAAGAATTCACTTAAAATTATATCATAAGGAAGCTAGAAGGAGGTAAATAGAAGGGCCTAACTATCTAATGGAATCCTATAGCTTTTCCTTATAATTGCCGGTCCAATATTATTTGTAGAGATGGTAATTACCTCTCATAGTTATTATTTATTAGGCAAAGCTGGGACTTAAATGCGTCATTCCATATCAATATTATAAATGCGAAAGTGACTCTGTCTGTGTATCTGTCCGTTACCTTTTCATGCTTAAACCGATATCGATGAAGTTTTGATATGGAGATAGTTAGACAGGACACCCTAGGCAAAAGCTTGTTTGTTATTATAATAACGTCGATGTTTTTTATTGAATACGAGGCTGCGCTAGAGCTAGCTCGGATCGGATCGGTTGAACGTTTATGTTGTACTGCTGCGATAACCACGCGGCTAGCGGTTATCTGTACTGGGTACTCGGGTTGTTAACCCACATACATACTTGTCGCAGGCAGTTCTTGTGAACTACTAAATTTATCCATTCCAATTTAACATCCACTTTGAGCAAAATCGATGACGAGTATGACGAGAAGTAGAACGAGTTGGTAACTATTAAGCAGTAGTAAATTTTGCCTTTGATTAAATAGGGTAAACCATACAGTAATTGGCCACGTTACAGTAATTGCCCTCTTGAATTTTTTATATGAAACAACAATAATACATATAGTTTAATGATAAAAGCGACTAGATTATTATAATTAGCACGGTATTTGCTATGATTTATCACCACTTTTCTTTGTACATTTTTGATATAATTCAAGTCGGCAATTACTGTATGGTTTACCCTATATTCGACTAAATATTTTTACAACAACATCAATGGTTTGACTGAAGTAGCTGAGATTGGGTTAGGTAATACAAAGGAATTCAAAATGAAACTTTTGTTTAGGTAATTAAAAAATACTGACAATTAACGTTTTAGAATAATCGCGCAAATTATCAAGTTACTTGATGATTTTATTCATTACAATCATCACATTTTCAATGTAAGAGCCACCTTACATTATATAGAGACTGTTTGCGTTCGTGAATTGATGTGCATTAGGTGGGAATACGATTGCGGTCAGATACGGATTTCGCTTTCTACAATTATTATGATGCTTTTATTTCGACACTACTACGTCGATCTTGCTGTCAAAATAAAACGACATAGAAGTATTATATCTTCAAAATTAAAGAAATAATAGTTCTATTTTTTTAACCAATATTTTCCCCTGAATTATAGGAAATGTAAGAAATTGACCTTAATCAAAATTAATATTTACAAACATGGCCACCGGATGGCCAAGTGGTTAGAGAACCTTACTACGAAACTTGGGGTCCCGGGTTCGATTCCCGGCCGGGGCAGACATTTGTATGAATAATACGAATGTTTGTTCTCGGGTCTTGGATGTTTAATATGTATTTAAGTATGTGTTTATCTATATAAGTATTTTTATCCGTTGCCTAGTATCCATTGTACAAGCTATGTTTAGTGTGGGACAAGGTCAATTGGTATCAAGTGTCCCATGATATTTATTATTTATTATTATTATTGCAAATGTAAGCTTTCCAAATCTATCCAAACTGATATAATAGTGTTTTTTCTTGGTTTAGAGGGTAACCTACCGTACAGATTTCGAAAATCTTTCACCAATAGAAAGCTGCAGTATCCTAGATTTACAGAGTATACCATGTCTAGAGGGTTATAATTTACATAAGTTCAAAGTTCTTGCGTGACATGGATTAGGTTGCGGGAAATCTTTTATAATTTATTAATTACTAGCCCGCGACTTCTTCCGTGCAGGATTCGGTTTTCCCTATCCCGCGGGAAGTATGGAATTTTCCGGGATAAAAACTATCCTATGTCCTTCCCCGGGATGCAAACTATCTGTACTTATACCGAATTTCATCAAAATTGGTTCAGCGGTTTAGGCGTGATGAAGTAACAAACAAACAAACAGACTTACAAATTTTCGCATTTATTATATTAGTGGGATATTCAGAAAACCATATAGGTGTACTTTCATGAAAACACTGAGGCTTTGGAGGCGCGCGGTTTTTGCTCGCAACTCTGTAACACATTGAATCTTATAGATAAGTACGAGTATCCGCACTGGCGATCAAAAATTCGTAAAGTAATTGTATTTCGAGCACGGAATATAATTCGCGAGAATAAAAATCGCGCGGTGAAATATCCCAGTGCGGATTCTCCGTTTTTGCGTCATTTTTTTATTAATATGAGCATATTCCTGTCCCATTTTTTTTTCTCGAATACAAGTTTCTTTGTTACTTTTTAAGTCAAGGAATTGATTATATCTAGGTGAAAATTTAGGTAAATGGCCCGTTGTATATAGTAGAAACGTGTCCGTATGTATTTAGTTGTGGACATTCAATATTCAAAAAAATACTTCAGTTCAGTACCATGTCAATTCTGTGCACTTCATACAATGTCATTTACTTAAGTTTTTCATCTATACATTGCATGCGCCTTGTTTCGGTTAATGATAAAGCTTTCGCGATTGTATTAAAGATTTTTCCTCTCGTGTCCGTTATAGTTGGTTCCATACCTTGCTGACCAAGCTAGGAGATAAACTACGAGGGATTAAAACGGAAAAATCTTGTTTTTTTATTGATCTGTTTTTATTTAGCAAAGCAAACAGCGAATGTCATCCTAATCACGACACTGAATCGCGCTAGTGAAGAATGTGAATGTTTAAACTAAGCTTTTGCGAAATGTTATATATGTAGAGGTGTCAAAATTAAGGCGTTTGCGTGTACTGTCATTGTTATGTTCGGAGCAATAGTTGGTGATATATGTATTGTATAACATTCGAAAATGTATAACAAACACAACGACAAGTGTGATAACATGTTTTTAAATTGCATATCTTCATTAGAAACCATTACTCAAAAATAAAATCTTGCAACTAAAGACTTTAAAACAATACCCTGCGTGTTATAACTAAGTAATTTCTAAATCGTTATATAGAAAAAAACTTCTTCATGCGGGTAGATTTTTGCCATACAAACTACACAATAGTTGAGCATAAAAATAAAGGATCGTTTTGTGTGAAACTTTCCATTCAAGGTTGCCCATTTTTTTGCTTGTCTATATAGGAAAGTAAACTTTTATATGTTTAGGAAAAAAAATCGAGTTACCCTGCTGTACTTTTATTCAGACCGATTTTGTAAAGTCCCGATAACATAACGTGATGATATTGGCTGACGATGCAAGTAAATTATATTAATAATTACATATGATGTTTATAGCCGCTTATCTACACAAATCCGCACATAATTTCCGCACCTCTTTCAATATGCCTGCTATAAAGGGCTGCACCGGAATAGATGACAATGAAGTATAAATACTCTGGAAACTTAAAACCCCTACATCGTTATAAACTAAACTACATAGACACATGTAAAAGTTTTTTGGTGTTGACTAGCCGGACATTATAAAGTAAGACAATTGTTTTACATAAACAAACAGGAATAACAAACATGATGAAACATCCGGACGGGGATATTACCTACACGTATCTATTTGCTCGTACTCCTAACTGTAAATAAATAATTATATTAGTATTTGAACCACCCAGGAGCACTCGTTGTCAGTCAGTTCGTGCGTCTGTCACTGCGTAGTCTTTCGTCAATCAATAAGTAAACACTTGACATTTTCACAGAGTTGTGACCAAGTAAACAAAAATTTTAAAATAAAATTACTAATAGTGAATAAGATACTTAAAGGGTTACCATAAAACAATCATTTTTTTCAACGTTCTTATTAATATATACTCGTAATTATATTGGCATTTACCTTTACTGGACAAACTTAACGCGTACTACGATGGAACCTTTTCGCTGGAAATGTTATGTTCATATTCCATATCTGCCACAGACAATTGTGTTGATTGTGAAGATATTTTCATCCTGGTACTCGAGTCAGGTGCTTTGATTGTACGTGGGCATTTTTATCTAACTTTGTATCTTGAGTTTATCTCTCCGATTTTAACAAAATTTGGGAGGTATACTAAAAATCATAATCCGTGAGGACTAACTTGGCAAGTGAATGACAGTTAAAGGGCTATCAGGGTTAGACGAAATTAAATAGTAATGTGGTTTAATATCGATAATTGATGTCGATTTGACTAGGTATGTTTTATGGTTTGCTAAGTCGAAGCTTTTGTACAAATTCGAGAATATAATGATATTTTCAACAATGGTTGCACTGTCACTCAGTAAAAACCGCGATTTTTAAAATAAAATTTATGTAAGCTTATGGCCGGCCGCCGTATTGTATGTGTGATGCAATTTTTTATTTGGAATGATAACGTAACTTGCACGGTAAAATAAGCCATTTCTAGAGACAAATGGTTCCTTCAGTACATACTTATGATGTGTTTTAAAAACTGCGTCAACTTGGTAGTTATATGTAATTACTTGGTAGTACTTACCAGGTAGTTACTTGGTAGTTGCATTTTAAAATTTCATGTGGAATTTTGATTGGCAGAATTATCTAAACATTTCCTTGTCATGTCGGCCATAAATATCATTAGCATAATGTAGATATAGAGGGGATTGAATAAAAGCCAATCAAAACAAAATAGGTACTTAATAATTGTCGTTCGTTAGTATTAGCAATTTTGCACCCTTAAATTCATTCAAGACTATATTTTTTGTTTTTTTTTAATGTAGATTTTTTTGGACTCTAAGGTACCGACGAGATCTTATGATCTTATGATCAATTCTGACAACTTAAGGGTTAATTTATTATGATACCGATTATGCTACCGTTTGTAATGGGTAAATACCACTGGTGGCCAAAGCTGTAATATTTTTTAATATCGCTACAAACAGCACTACCCTGACTGTGGCAACACTTGTGCAAAATGATTTGTCAAAGTAGTCTCACGCATTATTGTTTCTAGTAAGTATAAGTCTATGACTCCCGAGTTCTAAAAACAGGGTCTCCAGATGTGTCCCCAAAATCTAGTATGGATGTGTCCATTATGTTACGATTTTTTTGAATAATTTTCGTAAAAAAATGGGCGCATCCATACAATATTTTGCGGACACATCTGGAGACCCTGTTTTTCCAGTTCGGAATCATGGACTGAGTCTACTTCTCAATTTTTTTTGAAATCGGAGAGATAAACTCAGGGTACAAAGGTAGATAGAAATGCCCACGTGCGATACAAACAATGTACAAAAAAAACAACAGCCATTATTATAAATTTAACATTTATTTTGATACATGCCCATTTACGTTTTATGTAAAGTTTCATATTCCAGTTTCTTTGGGTCTAGGTAGTTATGGATTCTCATTTCACAAGAGTTTTAACTTTAAGAAACTTGTCACCAAAATGTTATAGAGAAATCTGTGGCAGTAAATTTTAAATCGCATGTCACAATGCAGATTTCTCTTAGCGTAACCTAAGAAAACAATTATATTATTAAATTCTAACTAGGTACGTTGCTGTTTATAGTTAAGCAGGAAAACGCGACTCACTTGAGAGTGTAATCATATTTGTTATTCCTGTTTGTTTGTGCAAAACAATTGTATAATTAGGTTTATAAGTTATCGGCTAGTCAATGCCAAAAATTTTAACATGTCTAGTTATTAAAGATTTGGGAAAAGGAATTCTAGAATTAAGTTTGTAACTTGATTTTCACAAGTCGCAGGGAAAACTAGGTGATATATAAACCTCCTTACTAGTGCTGGCCTAAATTATTGTCGATGCCTCTTTTATGTCTACTGTCAAGTTGTCACATGTATCTTTCTCAATATCGTATGTCGGCTTCAAGCTAATTAAAACCAAATATCTATTGATTTGTATTTTTTTACTATGCTACACTAGGTACCTACATTTTACAAGTATAATATGACTTAAGTATTATGAGTTCATAATGTAAGATTTACTCTTTATAATGTACAAAGATCAAGCTGAGAAAATTATGCACCAAGATAAGAATAAATTACTATGTAATCTGTTTAGTTACATAAATAAACCCCTTAACCACTGACGGTACGTGGCAGCCGACAATTTATGGTAAGAAACTCTATAAACAATAATAGGTTTTAATCAATAGTTAGTTTCTCATCTAACTACCTAATAGGTACTTAACGATATACTTGACAGAAATAGAAATATATATGGACTAAACTACTTCTTAAATATACCTATAACAATACCTACTCCATTTGAGATTTGCATTTGGTACTTATACTAAAAACTGGAATTCAAGACCAAAAAATCTACGACAGATATGTCACTGTTAAATCTCTCAATGTCATTTCTGTCACTAACAAATAAACTTTTCAGGTTTCGCCAATCTTTTTTAACAGTGATCACAAAATTCTATATTGCTCTCGTGTCTGACATTTTTTAATGCGCTAGTTGTCTCCGCGTGGTTTCTGGAATAAGGTATTTGACCACTCCTGATTTAGATATGATTTAGAGATTTATTATGAAAATATAGATATACAGATAGTGTTTAGCGAAGAGAAAATTTAAATCGGTTGAAAATTGGATTTATAGTGATTTTTTGAAAAATCTATATACCTGTCTCTTTCTCAAACGCTTTTCTCTATGCAGCAATTATGGCGGTACTGGCGTGTGACGTCACATGCCAGTATGTCTTTCTCTGTCTAATCTTGAATTTCAAACCTTTATAAATTTGTTATTTGTAAAGGTAGCTTAAAAATTGTTTTTCTATTCGATAACAGGCATTATGTAGTTTTAATTTATAAAACATATACAAAATAGTCAAATACCGTATTTTGCTATCAAGTTGCAAAAACTGCAATCACCGTACAACGTGAAGAAGAATGTATTTATCTTTAATTTAACTGACATTGGCCTAAGCCTTAAGGCCGCCATTGAGGGGAATAATAATAACCTTTCTTATATGATTCCTTGTATACGAATTTGTTGCGCTGGCTTTAGAGACTTTGGGCCCGTGGTCATATCAAACAAAAAAGCTATGCAAGGAGTTGTCCACAAGGTTGGTCCATGCCACTGGTGATCTCAGGGCTGGCTCCTACTTTGCCCAACGGCTAAGTCTCGCGATCCAGCGTGGCAATGCTGCCAGTATCCTGGGATCCTTGCCGCGGGTCAACTGCGATAGTTTGTATTTTTAAATTAGTTTTTTTCTCGTACTTTTTTTATTAATATTTGTAACTTAATGTGTTAAATTTTTAGTTGCTATTTTTTAGTTTAGTTATGATGTATAAACTGTGCTAGTTTAGGTTAGGATAGTTTTTACTTCAATTGTACCTTTCAATGCTTAATTATATATCTGTAAAGTTTCCAATCCGTACTGGGCCGCAGCGTAACTTTTTTCACTGGCAGTTAACTTGTTAATTATTATAACTGATAGAAACCACATAGAAGTCCTTGCTTGTATTGTTATTAAATACCTAAGGATTTTTTGAAAAAATATATTTACTAACTTATTTCCAACTCTCAACTAACATTGAGACAATTTTATTCTAAGGAACATAAACAGGATAAGGTTGCGTTGTTCTACCACAGTGTAGTGCTGAATATTTATTTTATTCCGTTTTTTCGTATTTGTTGTTATGGCCGCAACAGAATACATTATCTATGAAAATTTCAACTGCCATGGTTTATGTTATGAGATACAGTACAGCCTAATGACAGACGGAAAACTGAGTCTTAGTAATAGGCCTCAGAATAAATTACAGGAAAGGAATTTGAAAAGGTTAAATAAAATATTTTTTAACAGTTTTAACCACCATATTTAGCCACCATAAACCCCATAAAGCGCGCTACACATTATTACTCTGCAGTTTTGTTGATTAGCTAAATGTATGTAAAAAGTTTAATCAAATATTAGTTTGATTTTATCTTAATTGTAAATAATTGCACCAAATGTTATGAATACCTGAAGAAATACAAGCACAATGCCAGTTTTTCAATCAAAAATTACGAAATAATTAAGTTTTATTCAGGCGTCTAGTATTTATGTAAAAGTACGTAAACAAAATTACTTCTTTAAATTATAGAATCAAAATTACTAATAAAAATAATATTCTATCGTGTGTTTTAAAAAAAGGAATGTACTATTGTATACACATTTTATTTCAGTGGCAACATTGTTGTAGATTTTTTGGACTTGAATTCCAGTTTTAAGTATAGGAGACTTTTGGAAAGTATACTACCTGTGTCACAGCGTTAATTTGACATTTCAGTTTGGAGAGTTATTTAATTGTAACATACAATATTTACTAAACAAAGTAGGTAAGTAATCGCAGCTACTCTGTATACACGGTATTGTGTATGGACAGACAAATCAATAAAAAAATAATTATGTAGTTTTATCTTCTTTACTTTCAATCATAATTAATCTCATGGTTGCATATAGATCAGTAATAATTGTTTTATCACTTCGTATGCGAATATTTACTTAAATACCTATTTTCTGCGATATATCGGCTGGTTATTGATTTCATCTCCCAGTGCAAAGCGTATTTCTGACTTCTAGCTAACTCATAAAATATGCAAGAATAATTTGAAAACTATGTTAATGAATCCTTCGGTTCGATTTTGACCGGTTTTGATCACGTGTAGGGGAGATTTGTTAAGTAGTTTCGATTAATATTTTCAGTAAAGGGCAATCAATAATAACGCGAAAGACAATCAAGTAAGAATTAGGAAGTAGATGTATTATTAAATATGAAACACTTTTAACTAAGAATTTAGTGCATAATACTTTATGTAAGCCCGTCTTAAGCAAGGCGACGTAATGCAGGCGGTGTTTGAGACGTTGGCAACTTGATGAGATAACTGCCAGTCATTTACACTTAATATGCTAGGGAATTAAGTACAAATAAGTCTCATACAGATGACCGCAGCAGCTAATTGCACTCTATAGTCGTACCTTTATTTTTAAATAGAGCATAATTCGTATTCTAAGGTACACAACACACTATACGAATAACATTTATGGTGTCTAAGACAGATTTTAAATTGAGCACAGAACTTGGAAGCTTGTTTATCTATATATATATAAAAGGCATTGTAGATAATAGGGATAGGAAGGAATCCCCAGCCCGCCATTTTATACCATCAATAACATCACTGTTGGGAATGAATTACCATAATACTTTAGTAATGCAATACAACATTGGACTATGAACATGGAACCTACTTTTCTCACCATGGAAGTTATTTCTCCTCAACAATAGTTGATACCCAATGCAGAAATACAAATATCCAGCATTCGCTTAATGGTAGATTACTGTGACCATGACGTCAGCTTTGAATAAATTATATGTACAAGACGTCTTTTATTTGTAGGAAGGAAAAAACAGGTTTTGAATCCACTATGCTTAATAAAACCTTGCTAATTCTGATGAAACTAAGAATGTTTCGTAAAAAACATTTTTTACGTTTAAAGTAAATGATAAAACTAAAACCCCTCGAGTATCCTCAGTGTGCTCGTTATTTCAATTCATTTCTAGAGTAGGTATAACAGCGGAAGAACAGTCCTTCCTAAACGTGGAAATGAAAACTAATAGGCAATAGTCTAAACTAAATATATACTTAGACTAAGCAAAAGTGAAAGTTTAAAATTATAAGGTAAATAAATACATACTTAATCTTAAGAAAAATATATGTAATACTCACAAGACTGACTAGGTACTCACTCAATATGAAGATGTAGCAGATTCAAAAATAAATTAGTTCTCATTTTTTTCCCGCCGAAACCTTAGATCCTTAACCTTCAGGCCCTTGGGTTAAAAGTGGAAAAATGTAGCTTTCTATTACTGAAAGATTTTTAAAACAGTTCTGTAGTTTTAGAGTTCACCCCCGCACACTTAAAGTTTATTTAAAGAGGTAAACTTTACGTTCAGTTACTATGGATAGTTCACCATCCATATCTTATTGTGGACTGTGGATTAGTTTGTAGATACTAATCCACACCACCCATCATCTAATAATACCTATAAGTAATTTTAGTAAAAAAAAACCATTAGGTACCTATAAGTGAAGGCATTCTCCTATTTTTCTTTACAAAGGAGTGAATGGTTTAACAAAAATAAATATGTAAAAAATATTGCCCTGTAACGAACTATATTCATTTAAAATAATTAGATATTTTTGTAGGATGTATTTATGCAAGTTCAGACATCTATTGAAATGGATAAAAAAAGCAATGATAAAAATATTAGCTAGGGCTTTTCAGTAGGTATGAACTACTGTTAGATACTTTTTTATATAAATAAGTTAATGTTTAATTATTTCCTAACGCCTAATCTTGGAGTATTTTACGATAAAAAATCACCACTAAACAGTAACATACTACGTCTTTTTTTAACACGCTTTTACTAGGTCGACCTGTATGTAACTAACAGGGGTCGGAGAAAAAGTGCCGATGACGTCAAACCACTTATATGATGATTGCGACGCATTCTTTTTGGCAATGATGGTCTTTCCGAAAGCGCTGGTAGTTTAAAAAATGACGTGTAAAAGTGCCCATTGCGGCCTATTTACTGAATAAATCATTTGAATTTGAATTTCAAATAGTATTTTTGATTTTCATAAACAATTATCCCTTATTATTTATCAACCTCTTTATTAAACGATATGAAATTTATTTTATTCACTGAATTCCATTGATTTATTTACGATTATTTTGTTACTTCATTATCATGAATGTTACTTTGTTACTACATGTCACACGGTAGTTTAAATAAAAACATCATCTTGTGTCCAAGATTACGTCATTTTTACGTCATCCACACTTTTTGTCCGACTCCTGGTAACTAACTATGTAGGCTCAAGTGTCCAACAATGAAACACATAAAATTCAAAATCTCATAAAACTTTTGTTTTGACAGATAGAAGTCTGAACTTTTTACAGTACTTAGGTAGTATTCTTTATAGTAGTATTCTTTAGGAATGTGTAGTAAGTAATAAAAAAAAAGTAAAAAATGGGAAATGTTAAACTGTGTCCACAGTGGTGTACAGAATGAAACATAACATATTTAACAATGAAACGTGAAAACTAATATAATCTGTTTCATAATTTTAAGACATATTCATGTAATACGTATTTATGTAAATACACAAATATAATCAAAACAGTTTTAATTATTTTAACTTTAATCAGCCTCATTAAATGTCCCATTCGTAAATGTTTCATTGTTGACAACCTAAGGTATTTTACATTAACCTCGAATTTTGTTGTTGATAATACAATAATATGGTACTGTCGAACTGATCTGATGATGGAGCCGGAAGATATGAACTGGAACTTCATGATGGAAAATCGTATCATAGCTGTTTTGGATTTTTAGAAAAATCTTGTAAAATATTTCGTTATCAAAGACCAAAAAGTATAAAATAAACTATAAATAAATAAGTAAGTATATCTTAATGAACTTAATGAAGGTAGTTACCGTTATGAAAAACAGTATTATGAGTTCAAATATTTTCTTATTAATACTATACCATTATTAATAAGAAAATTATGATATTTGCCTGTTATGAAGGATTTTTTTAAAAACAACTTTATGAGTTGAGTTATGTTCTTAGTACCTACCTAATGACATTATGAGTAAAAAATATGAACACTGTCTGTCATGAGTTCCGACGTTAGTAATAAAAGTTTATGAAAGTGATTTTTATGAACACAAATTCGTATATAGTAAAATAAAAAATAGGAATAATCATTTTATGCGAGTCAATATGAACCCCACAGTAATCCCGTACCAGATATATCTAATGTAATTGACCGTAAATCATAACAAAACTGCCATTTAGTCTTAATGTACCTAATAAAGGAAATTTCTAACTTACCTCTATATGAGTTCTAGATCCACGACAGTAGGTAAGCCTCATTAACTTATTATTTATTAATACACATTAAATTACTTAGATCTGGGTTTCGTCGCATAATTCTTTACTAGTTCCTATTTTTATACCACGGCTTTTTATCACGACCGTTTAGCATCATTTACTACAACCTCGTAAATGACGTGTGTTGCTTGCAAATTCCTTGTAACCCAACAATATTTGCTAATTATAACAATGGCGGCACAGCACAAGCATTTCCGTTTCAGACCTGAAGTTACGGTGGATCTTCATATTTATTATCCATTAAATATTTATAGTACCTAATCCTGCTAAGATTATAAACAAAAAACATTAAGCTACTTTGTGTCTCGATATTCCCACGGGACCGGGGTTTCCGGGTGTAAAATCTATCTTCTATTCTATACCTACATATAATAAATCTGTAAGTAGAAAAACGGTTACTCGTATTTATAAGCGCAATTGGACCCAAAATAATGATTTTTAGAATTGTTGTATGTTTGTTTGTTTGTTTTTGTGTGCGTTTGCTCGCACTAAGACGTGGTTTTCATTGATGTATTGTAGTTTTCTTGAATTAGAATTTCAAAGAGTACATTAGTTTCGGCATAATTACTATTACTTGAACGTTGGCATGCCTCTTACCAGGTGGACGGACGACACTGCGAGAGTTATAGGCAACCGGTGGATGCAAGTGGCGAGTTGTCGTTCATTGTGGCATTCTAAGGGGGAGGCCTTTGTTCAACACTGGACGAAGATGATGGATGATATTTACTGTTGTTTTGTTGAAACTTTGGTTAACTATATCTATAAACAGATAACCGTTGGAGGAGGAAAGAGTTCGAGGGGCGACTACGAACCGGAAGACAACACGTTGGCAACTTGGCAGGCCTCCCACCAGGTGGACTGACGGACGATATCAGTGATATAAGTGAGAATTGCGGGAAATTCCTATGGTTAAGCATATTCAATAGAGTTCAGCTTAGGTTGGAGGGTGTAAAGGGCGCCGCGCGCCTGGTTTTCTTGGCCCTCTCAAAAGAGATTGTCAGCGAATACAGGGCAAAACACAGAAAATCTCCATGAAGTAGAAGAGGTTAGCATCGATACTCCGATTTTGTGTTCAGGCGGTGCTTAATTCAGGCACCGTAAAGGACCTGAGTGTCATAGTCAGGACAGGGCTCTCTTATTGAAGTAGCATATCACAAGAGGTCATTCATCACAAAATATACGCGCACCTGTCTCCGTCCAGGCCGTCCAGTGCAGTCTCTTTTGAAAGAACTTAAATGGCTTGTTCGGCCACTCCAAATGCGTTATGTTTGACCTCGCTGGCAACTCGACACCCGACAGCTACTTGCCACAGTCTTAGATCGCTGAATTCTGGCCCTACCTTTTAAGTAGGCTGGTGCCAAGAGTGGGGTCTTCTGTCCGTTAGTGATGTTAAGTAACAATAAAGCCGTTGAAAAGCTACCAACCAGTCATGCAGTAGAAAAGCAAAATGGGATAAAAGTCGCAAAAAAGTCAAAATAAACTAATCGGGATATATCCACAATCACAGGTATTTTATTCGGTAACTATGAATAAGAATTGAACATTTTGATGGCAGGTACAAGGTTGTATCTTTTGTAAACTGCTGCTAAGTCAAAACAATAACTGACTGAAATAAGTCCGCGTGAACGAAGTTGCGGGCACACGGCACAGCACAGCTAGTACCATCTAGAGACATGCCATTTGCAAGATATTCTTCATATTTACAATGTAAATTTCTTTTATATTTATTTATTTTATTGTTGGCTTAAACTCATTTAATGATTTCGATGAATTTTGCTAATATTTGCTGTATTGTTTTTAGAATTCTGGGAAAATGAATAATTTCGAGTTTGCATTGATCGCATTTGAAAACGCTTTATTTGCCTAAAAACATTATTTCGCGTCTATAAAGGTCATAGCGAAGTCCGATAATCCACTGATAGCATGGAATGGGCGCCGATTAAGTGGTTAATGTAATGGTGGGCGTGCCCTCCCTCGCCGTTAGGGTAACGGGATCGAATTCCTGCTCCCAACCGGCTGCTTCCAGGCCAATACTAATTTATAGCTACGCCTAGCTCAGATCTGACTTTGTTTTTTGAAATGCATTAAAACATACTAATATTATAAATGTGAAAGTGTGTGTGTATTTGTGTGCTTGTCTGTCTTTCACGTCGAAACGGACAGACAGATCGACGTGATTTTTGGCATAGAGATAGTCTATAGGCCAGAGAGTGATATAGGCTACTTTTGATCCCGGAAAAATTCACAGTTCCCGAGGGAACAGCGCGCGATAACCGATTTCCACGCGGACGAAGTCGCAGGTAAAAGCTAGTTATAGGTATTATATAACCCTCAAGCATTTCACCCGTTATTATTTTTAAACTTTTGTGTACAGGCTCCAAGTAAGTATGAGACATTAATGTAATAAAAAAGCATATCGAAAAACTTATCGATAAAGTAATAAAAAAAGAAAGAGCCCAGAGAGCTATTTTTAAAATTTCACCGTTTCGACCCTTTCGATATCCCACTAACCTCATATATAAATCACGTGAAGTGTGCTATTCAGCTAGCTGAATGCTATACTAATATACAGCTATTTATTTTGAGCATTGTCTTATAACAGTACGCCGCAATCCCTTACGGCACTCATTGTACTGCCACAGAATATATAATAGTAAGTACTAACGTACAGAATGGCCACGCTCCGCCCCGCAGCGGTTCGAGTTACCCCACCCTTCAACCGCAGATTGCAGGAAAACCGCAGGAAAGAAGTCGGGTGCGCCACGCGCACGCGATGTATGTCGGCCGGCCGCACGGCACTAAGCTAGGGATCAATAATTTTGCGAAATGGTAACGGTACCCTCCCTATTCCCTTTTTCTAAATAAATAATGATTTCTGAAATTATCGCGATTAATACATTAAATAACTACCTACCGGATGATTCGTTGCTATGCCGAATGCTTAAATATGACAGACACATTTTAATTACATTTAAATAAATAGGTAAGATTAACTATTACATTGATTTGCACTATCTAAGCCATAAAGTACCTTTAAATGTCATTGGTAGCACTTATTAGGGTTTTGCCTTGGTTTTGCGATAGTCAGCCCTGTGTATCTTACGCACACATTGACGCGTGTACCTACAGATGTCGACGTGCCTATGTAGATTCCAGAATGCGTATTTTGTACGGCGAGCCGCCGTGTGGTACTGCTAAAACACAAAAATCTTGTCTGTCCTAATAAAAGAACACCAAAACGCGCATTTTCAAAAATTTGCTTTTTTTAGGTCCACTTCTTTACACGACACTTTCGTACGATGACACAGAAAAGTTACTAATAGTTATATAATGTTTGTTTTATATCACTACATTATGTCGTATTATTATCAGTAGTTTTATTATATGTATGCATAAAGAATACGAATTTAATCATAATGTAACTTATACTTTTAAAATAAGTTTATTATTAAGAAAACTGACAATATTAACATATTCATCCCAGCCTATATACGTCCCACTGCTGGGCACAAGCCTCCTCTCAGAACAAGAGGGCTCGGGCCATAGTTCCCACGCGGGCCCAGTGCGGATTGGGAACTTAGCACGCACCATTGAATCGCTTCGCAGGCTTCTGCAGGTTCCTCACGATGTTTTCCTTCACCGCAAAGCTCGATATAATAACTCGAGTTCGAGTTAATAATAATTCGTATATGAGAACTAGCCAAGTCAGACCTTAGGCATACCAACCATTGAACCTGGCACCCATTTAGATCTCACTTCTTTTGTCATTAAAGTCAACAATCAAGGCATATATCATAATATTTAACTTGGCTCTCATTTAGATCTCACTTCTTTTGTCATTAAAGGCTCTCATTTAGATCAATTAAAGTCAACAATCAAGGCATATATCATAATATTTAACTTGGCTCTCATTTAGATCTCACTTCTTTTGTCATTAAAGTCAACAATCAAGGCATATATCATAATATTTAACTTGGCTCTCATTTAGATCTCACTTCTTTTGTCATTAAAGTCAACAATCAAGGCATATATCATAATATTTAACTTGGCTCTCATTTAGATCTCACTTCTTTTGTCATTAAAGTCAACAATCAAGGCATATATCATAATATTTAACTTGGCTCTCATTTAGATCTCACTTCTTTTGTCATTAAAGTCAACAATCAAGGCATATATCATAATATTTAACTTGGCTCTCATTTAGATCTCACTTCTTTTGTCATTAAAGTCAACAATCAAGGCATATATCATAATATTTAACTTGGCTCTCATTTCACATTTATGTTTTTGATGAGATATCATTACTTTTTGTACAGAAATAAATTAATTTAAAAATTATCATAAAATGATTTTTTCCTTTGAAATCACCCAACTACCTCCTCTCCTATCAGGATGCCAAATTTGAACTTTCTAGGTCATCTCGAACTGAGTTAGAGTTTTGAGGTCAGTCAGTGATAAAAATGGCAATTTTTGGATGTTAATACCTAAATAACCGTTTAAGGTGTGTTTATGAAATTTGGAGTACATATGTATCTCACAAGTCTCAATAAATGAGCCTGAGCATGGTACAATAAAAAATTCAAAAATAATTGTTTTTAAAGTACCTCTCATAGACGTAAAGTGGGGGTGACTTTTTTTTCTCATCCAACCTTCTAGTGTGGGGTATCGTTGGATAGGTCTTTTGAGGGGGATGCTAAAATGATTTTTCGATACAGCGATTTGTTTGTAAAATATTCAACTTGAAAGTGCAAATTGTCATTAAAATCGAGCGTCTCCCCTTTTGAAAAAATTCAGGATGTTAGTAAGTATATCAAACTTACAAGAAAAACTATAACGGTTAAGTTTTCTTGAGAATTTAGTAGTTTAAGAGTAAATAGCAACCTAAGGTATAAAATATACCTAAACTTGGAATATTCCGTACAAATACGAAATCCTTAGAAATATATTACTTAATTTTTTTGTAATGGCTACGGAACCCTCGTTTGATTCGTCTTGACGAGTACTTTGGTAACCAGGGGCATAAAGTACAGTCAGCAAAACAAACTTTTATTAGAAGATTTTTAAGAAAATCTTTTAAGTACTGAACTGTTTACGGAACCCTTCATGTACGAGTCCGACTCGCACTTGACCATTTTTTTATTTATTTAAACATACTTATCTTCGTTCGTTCATATTTGCCACGAGACTATACTCAAAGACTAACAGAAAACCTTTGGTGTTAAGTTAACAAAGATGTAGCAAATTAATGATTTAAAACGGATAATGCCGGCAATTATTTACCTGTATTCGATTAAGCCAGATAACCTCGAAGTTAAAGTAAATGGAAAACAGAGGATACGCTATAAGGCGCCTTATTTCTAGTGGTTTTATTAGGCATCTATTGAGTCTAAAATGATGTGTAGCGCAATAATTCGTTCATTGCAATGTGCCCGGGTCGGCTGCCGATGCCGTGGCATGTGGAACGGCCGAGCAAGGCCGCCCACCCCGTCAGAGCGAGCCGGCCTGCTATGCCTGCCTACATAAACACAATTCATCCTTACTTGTCTTATAATATCTACTATTAACACTATTCTATTCTAACCTAATAGTTAGTTAATAGTTCACATCTAAAACAAAACCATAAACTACCCTCGTGAGCCCTCGCGTACTTTATAAAGGACCATGAATTTAGTGTTAATAGAGAATAACAGCCGAGTGTACTTGATAAAGTACAAATTATTAATTGAAAAAGAATTTTAAGAATTTTAAAATAATATCCATAATAACAAAGCTGGTGAACCACGTCTAGGCCTTAAGTACTTACTACGTTTATTAAAAAAAGTTAGGAGGCTGCGGCTACGCAGGCATTGTCACGATTACTTCCACTCTTACCCCCTTATTCATAAACGACAATCAAACCTATTTTAGTTAAAATGCCGCTAAAATTCGTTTGTCCTTATCTGTCTCTTCGACATTTGTATTTGTTAGAAAGGGACAAAGCATTTGTTAGTTAACATAGGCTTGTTAAGTTTTATGAATAAGGGGGTTAGTATCTACGAGTACTTCCAGATGCAACAAGCTGTCACCCAAAAATATATCACACCATTATTGGCAGCCAAGAGTCCCAACTAGGCTTCCTAGCCTGGTTAAACAGTGATTTCTGGCAGTTCATTGCATTATTTTAATCATTTAGACGCTTTCAACGTCAAGATTTTTGTGTGATGTTAATGAATAGTAAATCATATTTTTATAACCTGTAATAATACTTAATTGTTAATTAATTTTATTTGCAGGTTATATCAATTTGTCGGTTTTTATACTTTACGAACGTCAGTCTTTTAAGGGTTCCGTAAGCAAAGGATGAATACTAGATCATATTCTAAAAGAGGTAGCGGATAAAAATAAAATAACTTGAAAATTATGGCGACCCCAAACTACGAGTATATTTTTTAACCGTAATATTGGCAACTATACGGTATTATGGAACCCTTTGTCTCCAAGTTTGATTCAAAGGCAATACGTAAGCATTAATTGCATTTTTTTAAGGTCACACATCTGATTTGTCTCTAGATGTATGTAGTGATGAGTCTAAAACATTATTTGTCAAATGTACCGATTATTATTATCAAAGGTTGGTCAAATCTATTTCACTGCCGATATATTCCATATTTTTTAAACCAGCAGATTTACTAGCTACTATAATAATTAACATCAGAAACTTATTAATTATTCTATGAAACTACGACATAGTGCGCACTTGACAAACGATTTTTTCTTGACTTTTTATATTTAGAAACTAATTTGCAAAAAAATTATAAACCATTTCATAAAACTGTATTTTCAAGATTTTAATTTGTTTTATTGTATTTAGGTTACAAATTGGTTGATTTTAAATGTTTAGTTTGAAGTTACTGAAATTTAACATAAAAAGAATTAATAGTTTAAAAAACATCAGAAAAACACGCTTTTATAAATGCACGTAAAAACAAAAAATAAATTATGGATCGTTCAAGTTGTCTCTATTTCTGGGCTGAAGTGCTGAAACTATGTGCTAACACACTTAAAGACTTTCTTGTTAACAAATACTAATACTAACTTCCTGTTCCAGCGCCCCACGCTTTTACAATGAAATATTATAATTAAAAGCACATAGTTTACACTTCAGCCCAGAAATAGAGACAACTTGAACGATCCATAATTTATTTATTTATATATATTTTTTGTTTTTACGTGCATTTATAAAAGCATGTTTTTCTAGTGTTTATTTAAAATATTAGTTAATTATTTATATTATAAATATTAGTTAAAAAAATATGTTCGGTCCTTGGTAGGTAGGTAGTAGGGTCGCAGTTCTACCTAACACTCCTCCTCGCTTCGCTCGTCGTCGTACCTAACGGAACTCTTCCTTAAATACATTTATTCACACCACCAAAAATTTTCCTAACCCTTGCGCGTTAATTATGCAGATAAATGACACGATAGGTATTATTAAGAAATCATAATATGTTTTCATATCAAATAATATACAACAAAATTATGAATAAATTGCGTTATGAATTAGAATGTAGTATGAACGAAGTGTATGATTAGTGATCACTAATCATATTGTTTCGATCGTAAGTATTAAAAAAACTTTTTAACAAAAATGGAACCGACTTCAAAAACTATGAAAATATTTTTTTCCAAGTTTGAAGTCGGTGTCTCACTCAGCACAAGCCAGCAGGAGTGGAACTATAGTCGTCTACTTCACCTACATACTTTATTTTGGGCTTCAATCACTCCTGCTGGCTCGAGCTGATGATACTTTCTGAATGTAAAATATACTTGACATGGTGTTAAAAATGCCAAAATCGCTATTGGTGTTACTTTAAAAATTCGAGGGTTGCCCTCGATTTTTCTAAGACCCCATCATCAGATCCTAACTTAGTGACAATGGGACCACCTCGGAAGTATGTTCTTTAGAATAAAAAAGTTTTTTTTTAATTCGGCCCACAATTGCCGGAGTTATAGCGTAACAAACACACAAAAAAAACATACAGACGAATTAAGAACTTCCTCTTTTATTGAGGAAAAATAGTATGAAAAGATTTTCGGACTTCCGATAATAGTTCTTAAAAACTTATGTGAAAAAATGCGCACCGAGTTATTTTTAATGAGGGTAGACCGACCCCGGTCTACTCAACATTAACATTCACCCACAAATTCTACAGTCAACCTGTGATCATGATGAATGCAGCTGCGTCGAAATATCGGAGGCACAATAAAGGCTACATCTCGTAACAAATACGTTCAAAGTCTTAATAGTATATTTGACGTCTCAAATGTTAGTTTTCATAGGCCATTGTTGTACGAGTCTTAATAGTGCCTATTGTGCATTCATCGTTTAGTTTATGTTATTAATCATTTACCTAATGTAGAACGCGAGTAAAAATTTCAAAACAAATAATTAAAATAAACGCTGGTTATCTTATGACCGTCATAAATTTGTATAACCCGAAAATTAAGAAAACCTTTGTTATGCTATGATTCGTAGATGTGAGACCTAGACTACAGATTCCAATAACTTCAAGCTTTATTACTTGTGAGGTTGTTGTAACTGTTATGATATTATTGTTAATGTTAATAATGAATATTTATATACACCTTGTTCCATCTATATTGCGAAGTTGCTGTTTTTCTCTATTTTGGGTCCGAAATGGTCGCGTCAATTCAATGAGGGCTATCGTTTTTTGTCTTTCTAGATGGCGCCACTGTTGCGTGAGGTTTTTAAGTGTGGCATTCAAAGTCTGTTAATACGGGCGTGAAAAGAAAGCTTAGATTAAAATCATATTTAATAAGTACACCTTAAACCGTACCATAAAAATATCGAGCAACCACAGTGTTGCGTAGTCCCGTTTTATTCGGAAAAAAAGGGAGGACAAAAGTTTCCGAAAGATAAAACTGTCTGAAAACACAGACATTCATTGCCCCGTGACGCATAATTGCCATAATTAATTTTAGGCACAGTTTCAGGTAATGCAAAATATTCCCAAAATTATTCTAATTATAAATAAACCCGCGTAGCTCACCCAAAAACTATGAGATTTAACATTTTGGAGACCTCACGCTACACTATAGCTCCACTAGCGGCGAATTCATAAGCGATAGCCCTCATTGCCTTTAACCTTGACGGGCATCTTTATAAATGTATGCCTGTTGCCTAGGCGCTGAGCAAATCGAAGATATCCGAGATTGAAATACTGCCAAGAGCTCGCAAACATCTGGTTTGCGTGCACTTTTTGTAGCCGAACGAGTTTATCACACATCACACGTAGGCTGCGTTCGACATTTTAATCTTATGTGTAATATTTTGGCTTACTTGAGTATTAAAAAAAATGGAACAAGGTACCTATTCTATTTGTAGGTACTTAATTCGACCGTGACAATTAACAGTCGGATCTGCAATTATTGTGCCAAAGTCAAATATACTGTTTTATATTGACTTTGACATAATAACCCTAAAACGGCCAAATTGTAGATCTAATTCTGTTAAGGAGGGTTTGCACAGAGGCGGGATATCGCTAGATGGCGTTAGTATCGTGAGGTCCGTCTGACGTTTGACGTTTGCTTGAGATTGGCTCATTTAGTTATTTAACCAATCACGAGCAAACGTCAAACGGATTTAACGATACTAACGCCATCTAGCGAAATTTGGCCGCTGTGAAAACCCTCATTGTCACGGTCGATTTATACTTACCTACACTAGCACGCGCGCGACGCACCGACTGTCGTGTACGTATAACTTATTGTAAAACCATTTAAAGCTACTTCTGTGATTTAACCCACGTTATTCATTTATTTTCAGTATATAAGTAAGTACAATGCCAAAAAAGCCAGTAGGTATTCAATAAAAAAGTAACAGCTTGTCATGAATTTTTGACCGTGATAATAATTTTATCTACACCCATATAGTAAATCCTCCATTATGCGTTCAAAAACCATAGATAATGACCAGCATTACGACATTGAATTCTATTATCAATATAGCTGTATCGTAATGCATTAGAATACAGATATCTGTAATGAGATTTCATACATCATTACAGCACCGGGACGCGCCGCGACGCCCGCAGGAGCAGCCACCAGCAGGTCGTCGCGCGCGCAGCGGGCGCAACTCGTGGGGCAGACATATGTGCCTACCTAGTTCTTGTTAATGATTGTTATTCTCAATGGTTCTTGAACACATGATAGAGGATTTAATATATGGATGTAGATAAAATATTGTATGCAACTGTACGTAATTCGGCCTTAAAACACTCATGTGACCCTTTAACTCGGCTACGCCTCGTTTCATAAAACCACACTCGTGTTTTAAGGACCCCACTACGATACAGTTACATGAATAACTATAGTGTTTCAATCTGTTATTGCTGGACAATATAATGCATTCAATAATTTGTTAAAACAAGTCTGATTAACTGAGTTTGAAGCGCTAATTTTGTATCACGTTCAACATTCCCCCCTGTACAAATATCAGGGAAACTATAGCATTATACAATTAATTTCTTACAATATGTCCCAGGAAGCTATATGTAGTCGATCCGTGAGCTCTCGCAATCACGTGTTAGCTTTCAAAACTCATCAGGCGTTACTTTAAGGAAGTCCCAATGAACAACAACTTTTTTACCTTGCTCTAGGAGGGGCAGAGGAGGAGGAGGAGTAAAGGAGGTTAGGTTTGGTTAAGTAGTGGTAGGTTGTAGTTTATTTCAATCATTGTTAATTTTCTTTAACAAAAAAAAAATTACATTTAATTAGTAACCATTACATTCAGAGTACACAGTTTTATTTAATACTTGGAGATTGGTTTACCGTGAGCAAATAACATACATATTTATGACAGGTTGTATATGCTCTATAGATAAGTAATCCCCTCAATCGACTGGGCTTTTGGTGTCCTTTATTTTTTGTTTCAACATACGTATAGGCCTACTTGTAGACCTCCTTTCATATTAATATTTACCTACGTATTACGTTGTAGGATGTAGTGTAGACATTTTGTTTAAGTTTATGGAACAATATGCGCTTACACTGACGCAATAAGGTCGTAGTAAACTTTTGACTGATTCGAATAGATGCAAATTTTTGCTCTTAACTGTTCGTAAATTAAGATTATTATCATTTAATTTTATAGCTCATTAGCGACTTTTAAAAATAATGGAGTCTTTAGATTTTCCTTTTTTTCATACAAATTAAATACTGCAATCAATGTACACCATCCTTGAACACAACTGACGTCGCCTGTCACGCTACAAACATCAAGCATTTTGCTTTACATTACTTTATATTACTTCTTTGAATAAAGCCACTCGTACGTATGTACATATCAAAATCAAGTCTATTTTTATATGTATGTTGCTTCACAAATGTATGATTTCTATTTTCTTAGAATGCGAATATTCAAATCACTATCTACGAGTATTTTTTCCACCCTCTGTTTGAATACATCGTCCGCAAGTACTTTATACTTTATATCACAATCGTGAAGCACGCTGTGCTCGGAAGTAGGTCCCCCGGCATTAAGCACGCGTGACTTCCGCCAGTAGGCGAACGGACCAGTGTGACCAGTCAACTTGTGCTAGCAACAACCAACACACCGCTCTATCAATAACAATGTTCAAAGTATACCTTCCTAAACAACACGCCCACGCATTTCGTTAAATACAATAAACATAAAATGTCTACGCTTTGCTCATTAGTAAATTAAATAATGTTGCTCAATGATGTTAATTACAATGGAAATTGCCATTAGTAGCAATGTTTTAATTTGTGTTATGTAGGTTCGCAACAGGCTACTAGTTGTTTTTCTTGTATAATTACTTTTCTTCGAAGGAATTTTAAGCAGTATTAATTAATTCACAATCTTATTGCAAATTTACCTAAAACATTTAAGCACAAACTTTTATTTATACATTGTGCATTTGTGACTTTTCTCTATAGTTCCATCAATAACGGAGTTATGTTGTCCTCAAACTTCAGAATCAGCACTTGGCTCTCTACTTTTCTATGACATACTTTTATACAAAAAACTCGAAATTAAGTATTAAGTAATGATAAGTCATAAGTAATATCGTAACGAGTAAATGGAATAGCGTGTGAGAAGTTGGCCACGGTAGAAAGTCGCCGCGCACGCCCAACGAGGCCACGTGATCGGCGCGGGCGCTCGTGCCGCTCCACGGCACCCAGACTGTTACCAATTATACGGTAACATTACATAAAAATCGAAAATAAAAACCATCACGTTTATATGTTAGGCTCGTGCTGACACGGTGGTACAATTGCAGTCTTTAATATTACGTGATTTTAAATTCATAATTAGGTTGACTAACCGCTAAGCAAAGCCCTCGCTTGAACTGGTATCAGCGAATGCGTGTCTACTGAACAGCTTTAACGACTCTGACTATGAGGCTAGAGATCCCGGGTTCGTATTTTGGCAGTAGGTACTTGTAGGTATAGTAAATAGTATGTATACAAGGTTTGTTTATTTAAGTCTATGCCAATTGGAATTCATTTATTTATATACTGATCCACACTATAACGAAGAGCTCGTTATATTATAATAGTCAAAAATGAAAAAAAAAACACATGCATGAAGTTCCCTGTGGGTCAGTCAGTACGAAGCAAATACCAAGTGGCTAAAGCAATTGAAAAGCTGTGTAAAATCTTATGCGGCAAAATTACAAAAAAATTGGCGAGTCACTGACTTGTAATGTTCTAATAGGTACGAGTAAGTACCTTACCTTTTACACCGCTCACGTATCGTTTCTGCGCAGCAGTCACGGCTGGCATCATCGTCATTCACTGCGTACTATTATTTACCATTACTTTACATTAAAACGTGAATGAACTTTTTCATATAAGAAAATGTTCTACGTAAAGAAATTGGGAAGCTGTGGCAACTTATTGAAATTCCTGTGTGTTGAATAGTAGAATACTGCTGATTACTTTTACAATTGAAAGGTTTTTTTTTAACATATTAACTTGCTTTTATTTAACTTGCATGCAATGTACAAGATGCATCTTGTATGTACGGGTCAAATCTTGCAAATTAAAATTTGACCCATTTCCCGATTTCCGATAAAGCTAAAAATTTGCATTCATGTGTACATTGGATGACAAGTAATATTATTATGACATGGAGCTGATCTGATGATGGAGCTGGAAGGGGCCATAGGAACTCTGTAATCAAACGACGCAACCCTGGCTGCCTGTCGAGTTTAGGTTCATTTAATTTATCTTTTGATCCTAGATAGTATTCAAGGTCTGATGATGGAGTCAAAACAGAGCTCTGTACTAAAACAACCCAGCCATATAGAGTTTAGGTTCGTTTTGACGACCACTTGATCATAGATGGTATCCATAAGGTCTGATGATGGAGTCAGTATGTTTGGCGAGATAGGCGTCAATGGCTTGGTCTGCAATCTGTCTAGGAGAAGGAAAACTCCAAAACCACACTTGGAACTGTGTTTCGTCAGGCACAAGTAAGCTTCAAGCTGAAATAAGTGGCGCATATCTTCAAGCATCCAAGTCAAGGTGAGGCCGTGCTGAGGACTGAGTGGCATCAGGGTGTAAGATTGAACCTTAAAGTTGGTATTACATAAATTTGGAAAAAAAATACCCCAAGGGTGGGAAAAAAGTATAAAATAAAAACTTTTTAACAAAAAATTAAACCGCCAAAAAAAATAGCAAAAATAATAAACCTTTTTCTCGTTTTTCTCCTATTTAACCTTAATCTAGGTACAGTCACGTCTAAAAATATGTATACAAAAACAAGGTTGCATAAATATGTAGTCATACATTGTATCAAAAATATTTATCTATTACTGACACCAAAAAATTGTATTCATTAAACTTTTTCAGTATTATGTAATCACAAAATGCTTCAGAAAGTTGCATACTTAAATAAATTCCATTTAAATGTATCCACCTCGTAGGCAAAAATAAGTATACATGAATGGGTTCCATATACATATAACCACACCAATTTGGCAAATATTTGTATACGCCGTTTGATTCATAAATATGTAAACACGATTTGATATTTTGATTCGTTTTGAAGAATTACTGTTTTGTCTCTTTCGTAACCTGCATGCGGGCAGGGACATACATACTACGAATCCATACTCCATTAAAATAATATTATATACTGGTGACCCGTTCCGGCACAACACGGTTACGGTATACATAGACACCGTGAATCACGCTATTTATTTGTGAAAACCGCATCAAAATCCATTGCGTAGTTTGAAAGATCTAAGCGTACAGACAAAAAAAACGACTTTGTTTTATACTATGGAGTGATGAATTGAAAGTAACTCTGTCTGTTCCGGTATCACGTCGAAACCGACTGGTTTCGACTGTCAAGGGGCTGAACATAGGGTACTTAGTTTTTATCTCCAAAAGCAACCCTTAAGGGGAGAAAATGGGGGATGAACTGACTGGAGTGAGCTGGATGAAATTTGGTATGGATATATTTAATTTTTTATACACCATCAAGATCACCAAATACTTGGAAACGTCCAGAGTGGTCATTAATATCGACTAAGCCAAAGCGATCAAGTTGTTCGATGACCCGAAGAAGATCCACTGAAGCATCTATAATTTGCAATCTTTAATCATTGTAATTTTAATTATAGAAGACAGCTTCTGAATGAGGAAGAGGGAAGGGTGGGAGGGAGGCGGGCGTCCGGATCTCTCACTCATCGTACGAAACACAGTAGCAGGACTAGCCAGCTCCTGCTTCACGTCGATATTCTGTGAGAGTATGGTACTACCCCGGTCGAGCCCACCCATTCGTACTGCAAACCAAGAACTGGCTACAGTGCGGCTCTACCACTAACAATTAACAATATAATTAAAATAAAAACAAAAAATGCTTAGTGCACCTTTCTGAGAATGACCCTAAACTGAAATACTCAATATTTACAAGTCAATTCAATCTAAGGACTGTCAAGTGCGTCATAGAATAATCGTGAGATAGACGTATGCAGTGACAAGTCCGCACTGTTTTTGTGAATTGTCAAATCAGTTAAATATACAACTTACGATTCTATGCCAGTCAGACAAGGTTTGTTGTTGCAGTCTGGATACATATTTATGAATCAAACGGCGTATACAAATATTTGCCAAATTGGTGTGGTTATATGTATATGGAACCCATTCATGTATACTTATTTTTGCCTACGAAGTGGATACATTTAAATGGAATTTATTTAAGTATGCAACTTTCTGAAGCATTTTGTGATTACATAATACTGAAACAGTTTAATGAATACAATTTTTTGGTGTCAGTAATAGATACATATTTATGATGAAAATGTGTGGCTACATATTTTTCAATTTTTTTTGTGTATACATACTTTTAGACGTGACTGTACTAGTTTGAAGTCGGTGTCTCAGTACTTGCCATCAGGAGTGGACCTATAGTCGTCTACCTGATGGGCTTCTATCACTCCTGATGTCTCATTCTCATGTTCTTGTGGACCATTTCACGAAGCTACAAGTTACAATTTACAAGCGGTAGTTTCTTATAAACGTAAACTGTTAAACAAAGACTACCGCTTGTAAATTGTAACTTGTACTTTCGCGAAATAGGGCACTGGTGCCAAATGACACAAGCGACGCCAATATAACAATACAACATGTCCGCCACCATAACTTTGTTATACAGTACACGCGGCTCCTCTGCCGACCAACTCTGCGGAATCAAACTAATCCAACCATATGAATTTTTACCTTGTAAAATTAATTCTGATTGACCTTTTAAATCATTTAAACGGCCTTGTGGAATTCGCGGTTAATTAGTCGCAAGTGCTTATAACCGGAGCAGGGGGGGTCAAATGATTCATCTGCATTACAGGAACCGATACACGGGCTGGGCTGTGGTTGCCAACTTCTAGCAATTATTGATAAAAGCGACACGTTGTTTGCCACCATATGAATAGGTACGAGTTAACTAATGTTATATTATAAGAAACTCGGAAACTCGTTTTTTATACTTACCTAGCTCGTTGAGGTTACTAAACCCGTTTAGATTATAAGGATTTCGATTAATTTAAAAAGAACATTTTTAATCATTGCCTGTAATGGTATTTGTACCTATATGTTGGTGAGATAAATACGATAAATATTATTTTGAAAGATACGTGCTCGTGTTATGTTTATGTGTGTGTGTGTTTTATTCTCACGGGATCGGGAAGTATTTACTTACATAAGTAAAATCCCGAAATCTCATCTGCTAGTCTAGTCTGAAGGCTAGAGACAAATTTTTAGGGTTCCGTAGCTAAATGGAAAAAAACGGAACCCTTATGGATTCGTCATATCTGTCTGTCTGTCTGTCCGTCCGTATGTCACAGCCACTTTTTTCCGAAACTAACTACCTATACTAACTATACTGTTGAAACTTAGTACTTACTAAGATGTATTCTGTGAACCGCATTAAGATTTTCACATAAAAATAGAAAAAAAAACAATAAATTTTGGGGGTTCCCCATACTTAGAACCGAAACCAAAATTTTTTTTTTCATCGTACCCCATACGTGTGGGGTATCTATGGATAGTTCTTCAAAAATGATATTGTGGTTTCTAATATCATTTTTTTTCTAAACTTAATAGTTTGCGCGAGAGTCACTTCCAAAGTGGTAAAATGTGTGCCACCTCCCTCTGTAACTTCTAAAATAAGAGAATAATAAAACTAAAAAAAATATATGATGCACATTACCATGCAAACTTCCGCCGAAAATTGGTTTGAACGAGATCTAGTAAGTAGTTTTTTTGAATACGTCATAAATTGTAAAGTAAAGGAATCTTATATATTATATTACTTGTTGCTACGGAACCCACCATGGGCGAGTCCGACTCGCACTTGGCCGCTTTTTCTACAATTGTTCTCCACATAAACTAAATGAAGACAACGCTAAAAAAAACGTCTGAATTCCCATTGTGATTTAGTGAAATCCCTGAATTCCAACAGAACTGTCTGTGTCAGTTCCAATGGTTGACGCCCGGCTGGTATTTTTTGTAATCTTTCTTGCTAAATATTGTGTTTAAAGTTTGTTATTGTTTAAAAATTATCTGTAAACAAAAAGAAAGCCACCTTTAGCATAAAGCTCGCTACGAGTCGCGGCCACGATGCACAAACAGCTGTTTAATGAACCATTGTTCCCATGATAACCGATTATTTCATTGTTCAATGCGTAATTAGAAACTCGATATCACTTGGATGCTCGTTTGTTCCAATATGTACCAATTGTATCATTAAACGTACGAGTATATTGAATTCACCAGCAGAACTAAACCTAAACCTGCTTTTGAGCCATTCAATTCAATATTTTGTTCCAAGAAGTAAATAAACAGCAACTTCGGATTCCTTTCGTAACGTAAGCGGAAGTTTGCTGCTAAGTACTACTATCTGTCCACTGATAATTCCGTGTAGCGAATTATTTCTTAGGTGCAAAAAATTCTGAAAATATGAACGTCTGTTTTCACGCACACGCATGCCCAGTGTTGCTTGTAAAACCAAGGATGCAGTGCCTATAAACCCTAGCCAATTTTATAAAACTTGGTGTGTTTGCTACCTCATTGTCAGCAGTTACACTTCATTACTAGATAGGGCACGTACATAAATTATTTTATTTTCTGTATTTATATCTGTTTTTCCAATTTTCGGCTGACACGTGGGTTTAGCACGCTGTGCTATGTCGATCCGGGGTGTGATTCTCTAAACGAACCTTGTCGCTGTGCTCGACAGATACAGACTCGACCCTTTCAGTCCTAGTTATTGCCGATGTCAACCTAAACGTACGAGGTGCGATGAGATACCTGAATCTGTATACCGGGTGGGCCCTGTAACAGGAGCAATTTCAATTTACGGCATCCAATAGCCTAAATGACATCACCTGTCAAAATGACGTAACAAAATGACGGATTTCGCAATACATTGCTTGTCTAATTAAAGTTTAAACTATAATAAAAATCATAATATATACAAGTTATTTTCAAAGCTTGTAGAACTAAATTAGCTCAAGATGAAGAATAGAAGCTGTGGTTTATTTTTTGCTCCTGTTACAGAGCCCACCTTGTATGTGTATGTGTGTGTTGTATGTGCTTGTGTGTGTTGATCGAAAGAGTCAAGTTATAAATGTCTCCTGAGCGCAGCGGTGGGTGAGGTTCGTTTTGTTTTGAGTTTAAAGAATCCCCCTCAATAGCACCTGCGATGCGGATGGACACTTTTATACTCGCGGTAGACGAATGTGCTATGGCCTATGAGATGTTCTCAGATAGTCTTAAGACTCCGTAGCTTTTTTTTCTTTTTAACTCTGATTACATTTACAAATTATTATTAACTAACGGAACATATTACAGTGCATCCTGCTTTGGAACTGAAACGTCATTAATTTTCACCCTAGATAGAACTGTTCTTTTCCAAGGTCTCGGCAACCCTAAATGCGGTTGATTTGTGTTGCAAAGGAGCTCTACTTTTAATCTTATTACATCCCGTTCTATGGGCCGTAATTTGCAAGAAGTTGCACGCGAGGTGTGTAGGCCAACATTCACAGACGAGTGCATACCTAAACCAGTTAGGTATTTACATTTCCGCTGTCCTATTAAAATTTAGCAATGTTATAGCATATAGCGTATTTTTTAAATAACAGCGTAGTATACAAACGAGCTTACGAGTCACAGCAATCTCCGTTGCTCATGCACACTTGCGACTTCTTTCCGTAGGAGTCAATGGTGCACCTATTGTTGATAGTACGTATACAAACGAGTTTACGAGTCACAGCAACCTCCGTTGTTCATGCACACTTGCAACTTCTTTCCGTAGGAGTCAATGGTGCACCTATTGTTGATAGTACGTATACAAACGAGTTTACGAGTCACAGCAATCTCCGTTGCTCATGCACACTTGCAACTTCTTTCCGTAGGAGTCAATGGTGCACCTATTGTTGATAGTACGTATACAAACGAGTTTACGAGTCACAGCAATCTCCGTTGTTCATGCACACTTGCGACTTCTTTCCGTAGGAGTCACTGGTGCACCTATTGTTGATAGTACGTATAACATTATACCTTACAATCGTATTTTAGTTTATTTTAGTTATAATTGTGTCATTTAATTTTATTGGGTTATTTGTAATAAATTCCAAAACATACCTGTCACGGTATCACATTATTTTTACTGTTGTCTATTTAGTTTACATGTTATAACTTTTATGTATCTATTTATATAAAGTTTTAAATAAGACCAAAAACAGCAAATAAAGCGGAAGGCTCATTTCTACGCAATCATAAACGTTCGAGGGCCTAATCTGCCTTGTCATACGTATATGTATCTCAGTCCCACGTATGGTGTAGTCGGTGTCATTGACATTCCGTCACCGCCGCACACCACATGACTATAGTTCACTCCTACTCAATTGCTGGTAGTATAATATGATATAGTTCCAATGCTTATCCTAAGTAACTATTAGAATTAGTACAAGTTGGTTCAGTTGCCATCATTGTATTTTATGTGGTCAAAAATATCTGAACACGTACTCTTAATTACGCCACTAACAATACGGTTACGTTCAAGTGATGAGTGCCTAACTAGTATAACTTTTCTTCTGCTAATAACTGCTCTTGTCGGTAGAGCATCTTCCACTCATCCCTCTTATTAGCCATCCACTCGACTTCCTGATACGATGCTACACCGACTTTCTCTCTTATTTGATCGATGTAGCTGCGCCTAGGTCGACTTCTTCAACTCTTCCCTTTGATCTTAATTTAAATTATGCCACTTAATTTTTTACGTACTATCAATGAGCTGAATTGACTCGTAATTTGGTACATGTACATGTACATAAATAATAAGTTGTTAATTAATTAACTGTAAACTTCAAAGTAGGTCGCTCAAAATAGTGAGAAGAAACGATTACACTTTACTTTAAAACAGAATGTGTGTACTTTTTTAACCCATATTTTACTACGCCCAGCTACGCCCCATGTACAAGTTACGAACGCAACACAAGCCAATTAACTGTTTTAGCCAAGGCTCACTATTTAGATAATTTAGATTACTAATGTATGCGCAAAAAACTTTTCCCAAAGTATCACATCCCAAAATTTTTTACTCAAATTATCATTTGGCAGTTGGTTTCTGTGGTTGGTTCATGTGAGAAGTGTCATTTTGAACAAACTTTTTTTTGGAATATAATATGAGCCAAAAGAAAACATTTGCTTAATAAACGTTTGTCATAATAAAACTTGACAATGTAAAATTATGCCAAATGACAATTTGACTAAATGAATAAAATGCGAAATGTTATATGCTAAAGATTCGTTTGGGAAATGAAACTAATGCGATAAGTTTTTTTGGGAAGTGAAATTTGGCGAAAAATATTTTGCCGAAACGGCAGTACACCAGATAATTTAATAGGTACTGGTAGTTTTTCTGTCAGTTTGACTTTCTTCCAAATACGGCGAAGCGCATAATGAGTGCGTAGAGTTACATAGAAATCAAGTAGAATTACTGACTTAGCAATACAAACGAGTAAGTATAATAAACAAAGACTGGAGAGGTATCTGAGGTTTTCAGTATATTAAAACACCTGGTTGTAAATGAAATAATCAATTTCACATCATTTCACTCACATCTCGGTCTATATACAATACACATCTGCAGGGCACAGGCCTATGTTTAAAATAACGCAAAAGATGAATGCATCGCTGCTAGATACAACAGCGTGTAATCAAAATTAGAACTATTATTTTATCTCGATCTCCTGTCATGATCGTGCTAGCATAGGTACTAAAAGTATGCTACTTACTTTTACGTGCATACTTTTAGTATGCTAGCACTAGCATGATAGTAAGATAGCATGAAGTACTGTTTGACTGAAAATATATATCTCCGGAATGCGGCACTAACCAGATTTAGGGTAGGGTAAACTTCGATCCCTTCGCTAGCTCCCTACTCGCCCAGTGTGGTCAGTCAGTCGCGGCCTCTGCTGGCAGCTTTCACTAACGTCACTCAGAATTGATACTTGATAGTTCAACGACTTTGAGGTAGAGATTGTCTAGCGTTTCTATTAGGGATTTTAAATATAAACCAATACGATAATTTTATTGGCTTATCAAGGAAAATATCTATTTTTTTAATGAGAAGTCCTCATTTTAAATCCGTAAAATAATAACATTGCAATAATATGTTTAAAACTACATATTATATGGTATATTTATGTTTGCTCTGAGCAAAAATAACGGATAAATTTTCATACAACTTTGTATTTTTGTGCTTGTCAGTATAGTACGGGAGCCAAATTATCAGGTTTCGCAAAGTCACATAATTTAATCAGACGTTTTCATCTTTTATTTACTTTGAAAAATACTTTTTCTGATTATTTTTTATTTGACTAAAGTCGATTCAGACGATGCTCAGCGTTTTTCTATTGTTTTCTCAGTAATTTTACACGACCCTTGGACGTTGAAACAGGCACTAAACTCAGTTCCTGCTACATCGTCACTCCCACTCTTTTGAAACCCTGTATGTTCCCTTGACGCTTGAGTGACTTCAAAGAGTCTCACTGGACTCCCCTACTATAAAGCCTTTGTTACACAACCGTCCGTCTGAGTTGCGACGGCCGCGGCCGGTGTGTTGCGAGCATTACACGCGAGTGAGGTAACTCACCGATTACACAATACTTTGTGCACAGCACACCTAAATAAAGGCATCAAGCGGGTGACATATGCATTATAACTTGCACTTAATACCTATTATCTTTTATCACCTAAAATGCCCACGAACAAAAAAACAGTTATACCAAGATGTGCAAACTAAATTCATTCTAATAATACACTGCCAACGTTTTAGAAAAAATCAGGACATCCTTTTTTTTACTTAGACGTACATAAAGGATGAAGCTGTTCAAATGAAATAATTGCTTTCTTCATTATCGCGGTAGAAACTAATTATAAAATATTTTAAAGCCGTTGTGGTACTCGTATTTTGCATATTTCGGTCACTTCCGTTGCTGCAGAGGAAAAATATATTTTTTTTAACTACGCACTTTACTTACCCTAACTTATCCGTAAACTTAGACACTATTAGAGGGTATTAGGCCATAGGATTTAAGGAAAGAAAAATTAAATGTGAAAACGTGTTTGTACGTTACTTTTCTTAACCGACGAAGAAAAACGGGGGATGTTCTCAAGTCGACGCGTATTTTTTTTTCTTTATTTTATTTATTAACTTTTTATACAGTAGTCCGATTTTCATACTTCTTTTTAATTGCAAAGCGTATACCCCGAAAGTGGTCATATATAAATTTGGAAAAAAAACCAACCCTAAGGGTAGAAAAACAGGGGATGATTGATTGTTCATGTTCAGGCACTGGTTCTAATGTATGACCAGGCATAACTTTTACAGGGTATTCCGATATTGATAATTATTTTTTATAGGATAGGGTATAACCTCGAAGTTACTAGCATACAAATTTAATGCGCACTCTTATTCCCTGTTTCGGGTATATTTATTTTTTTCGCATTAAAAACCCAGGAACATTAGTGAGTTTTTCTTGGAACTACATAAATCATACCCTTTTGTAATAAAAATAAACATGTCAAAAAAAATATCGAATTGTAGTGGGGTGGATGCGAGATGCAATTAATAAAACGTGAAATCACTTGGAAAAAACTATAATTTACACAAGTAATACACTCGGTAGGTCTTTAGTAACAAAGCACAAAAATAACGTCTTACGATACGAGCATGTGGTACAATTCCTGACAGCAAGCAACGGACGGGAGCGGCAAGCGGACTGGCGGCGTGTTATGGCGCGGGCGCTGGGAACGAACCAATTGCCTACGAGCGAGAGCGACTGATTGACTTCCCGCGTGAGAGACTGAGATAGATGTCTGCGCGCGGCGCGCGGGAATTATTGGAACTAAACTGGCTAACAGAAATGAACGAGAGCGCGAAAGCGGCGAGTGAATATTTCGACCGTTTAAAAAATGAATTTAATGCAGCAGCGGGTTTACCGTTTAGCGGATACTCTGTGGAAGTAAACCCGCTGCTGCATTAAATTTATTTTTGTGCTTTGTTACTAAAGACCTACCGAGTGTATAGCCGCGTATCCATTAGAGCAGCCTCAGGCCGAGCACCGCGAGCCGAGCCATATTTTGTCGGTTTTTTGGCCGTGCTCAAAGGAGCCTCAGTCTGAGCCGTGCCTTTGGCAGCGTCTCCACTTGCGCGGCCTCGGAGCGAGGCAGCCGCTCGGCCCGAGGCTGCCTCTAGTGGATACGCGGCTTTTTACTTGTGTAAATTATAGTTTTTTCCAAGTGATTTAACGTTTTATTCATTGCATCTCGCATCCACCCCACTACAATTCGATATTTTTTTGACATGTTTATTTTTATTACAAAAGGGTATGATTTATGTAGTTCCAAGAAAAACTCACTAATGTTCCTGGGTTTTTAATGCGAAAAAAATAAATATACCCGAAACAGGGATTAAGAGTGCGCATTAAATTTGTATGCTAGTAACTTAGAGGTTATACCCTATCCTATAAAAAATAATTATCAATATCGGAATACCCTGTAAAAAGTTATGCCTGGTCATACATTAGAACCAGTGCCTGAACATGAACAATCAATCATCCCCTGTTTTTCTACCCTTAGGGTTGGATTTTTTTCCAAATTTATATATGACCACTTTCGGGGTATACGCTTTGCAATTAAAAAGAAGTATGAAAATCGGACTACTGTGTAATAAGTTAAATAAATAAAAAAATGAAAAAAAAAACGCGTCGACTTGGAGAACCTCCCCCGTTTTTCTTCGTCGGTTAAAAAAAAGTAACGTACAAACACGTTTTCACATTCCATTTTTCTTTCCTTAAATCCTATGGCCCAATACCCTCTAATAGTGTCTAAGTTTACGGATAAGTTAGGGTAAGTAAAGTGCGTAGTTATAAAATATTTTTCCTCTGCAGCAACGGAAGTGACCGAAATATGCAATATACGAGTACCACAACGGCTTCAAAATATTTTATAATTAGTTTCTACCGCGATAATGAAGAAGGCTATTATTTCATTTGAACAGCTTCATCCTTTATGTACGTCTAAGTAAAAAATAGGATGTCCTGAGTTTTTCTAACACGTTGGCAGTGTATTATTAGGACCAAACGGTACAATAAAAAAATCAAAAAATATTTTTTTTTGCGTACCATGGACGTAAAGTGGGGGTGATTTTTTTTCTCATTCAACCTTTTAGTATGGCATATCGTTGGATAGGTCTTTTAAAACCATTAGAGGGTTGCTCAGACGACTTTTCGATTCAGTGATTTGTTTGCTAAATATTCAACTTTAAAGTGCAAAATTGCATTAAAATTGAGAGTCCCCCTCTAAAATCTAAACCGGTGGAAAACTTTGAAGAAATTCAGGATGGTAGTAAGTATATCAAACTTACAAGGAAAACTGTAACGGTTTAGTTTTCTTGACACTTATTGGTAGCTTAAGAGTAAATAGTAGCCTAAGGTATAAAATATACCTAAACTTGGAATATTCCGTACAAAATACGAAATCCTTAGAAAAATATTACTTAATTTTTTCGTAATGGGTATGGATCCCTATTTCGGGCGTGTCCCACACGCTCTTGGCCGGTTTTATGTTCTGGTTATGAGTGCAGTAGTCGTATATGTTATATGCTTGATTCTAACACCAATTGATAGGATGTAATTTCACGGTTAACCGGTATTGACGCAACGAAGTACAATTTTACTGCAACTCTAAATTGGCAAACATTATTCAAATAAACCGCAGCTATTGGTCACAGTGGATCATAAAGCATGATGTTCTCAGTTTTGCCTTGTAAAATGTAAAGTCTACAAGTTACACAAAGTACAGCACAGTAATTTCACAGGCGTATTTTTAACTCAGGAATCTTGATTAAACAAATTCAAGACTAGTACACCACTTAAATCGCGCAATATTTTTTACGAACTTTTGTTTCATAACTTGGAGGTAAGTAAACATATTTTTAAGACTCAATATTTTAACGAGGACTGCCAGCCTTTCCATATACCTTAGTATTTTAATAAGGCTACTATGGTGCTGACACTGTTGTAGGCTCTTAATACTCTAGGTGTCAAAAATTTAAGCAAAAACAGAGTACAAGGCTCACGTTTTTTGAAACACTAGTTAGGTATGTTCTTGATGCATGTTCGTACAGGTTGAAAGTCTACAGTTTTGTTAATATTCTCTTCATTTTCTGGATGACATAGTTACTTACCTACTCAGTACCTACTAGTATTTATCTCGTAATTTTTTATGCTTTTTACGATTTCCCTTCATAACTCGCTTTGATAATGTTATATAACACCAACAAGATATAAATAAATTCGTTAAGTATTTAGCCAGCAAACAGCAATTAGCGTGAATTCGCATAAAAATGTCTCGTGACGTCATAATGAGCGAGTCGCTATTGTTCCAAACAAAAGGTTCACTTGTTAATTGAGCCGGCATGAAGTTGGTATCCGGATTTGTAAGATTATGTACATACGTAAATGCAAATAATATAAGATGAGAAATTACTTAAGTAAAGACTTAAGTACCTAATTAAAGTCTTTGTACAAAATTACTTTGTGTATAATTATGTATTTTATATACGGTAGGGTTATGTTTAATAAGGTCACTTGCTGGAAAAAATAAATCTATTTAGTCTTTATTAAGCTAAGCTTACATTACAACGATATTTAAAAAATCTATCGAGCTGCCTATTATTGTTGTAGTCGAGTCGCCACGAGTCTTATAAAATTGGGATTTAAAATTAAGCAATCTTTAGTGGTACACTACTTACATAAAATTAGTGATCTAGCTCTATAACATGTAAACACTAAAATTCTTTATTATGGTGTACAACATTTTGTTTGATGTACGATACAAGCATCGCACATTCCAAGCGTCAGCACAGCACTATTCATAATTCATTCATTTCTTTATTGCAGTATGCACATTAATTGTAATATCATTCAGTCTACGTTTATACGTGCTCCTAGCTAGTATATTTGTACCTTGGTTATCAATAAAATCATATACAGTTATCAGTGTTTCTATCAAGTATCAATTATCAGATCAATGTTGTTGTACGTATCCCGTACATTTGACTTATTTCACATTTGTTTCGGACTAGATGCGGCCCTTGGTCAAAGAGTGATCGCGAAAACAGAAAACTAGAAGCTTATAACTAGCCACGTATATTAGTCCTGAGCGCTTTGTATTGACTGAATGTATTGATGTGGGAGAAAAGTGAAATTAACTGAGAAAAATTACTGAGACTGATTTTGATGTTACTCGTACTTTACTTTTTATAGTTACCGTGTATTCCTTAGTAGTTTACTACTTATAAATATTCATAGAGCATTTTTTTTTTCAGGAGAAAGCTGCATTGAGAAGCCGTTGGCGACGTTGTGGCGGAATTATCAGCAGTCCTCGAAACCTGACGTTATCATGAAGCTATCAGTTTCCAATTCCGGACTGAAGGGCGTAACCAAAGAGCACGGCCTCACTGAATACTGGTCCCATCGAATCACTTATTGTGCCAGCCCTCCACACTACCCAAAATTGTTTTGTTGGGTATATCGCCATGAAGGAAAAAAATTAAAGCACGAATTACGTTGCCACGCCGTTCTCTGCACCAAAGAAGTTGTGTCAAAGAAGATTACTGAAGAACTAAAAATAAAAGTCAGACAAGCACTGCTTGAATTTAAGAAAGATCGCATTTCTAAACAGAATGCAAGATTAAGCCTGGCCAATAGTGTGTACGACAACCCAAGTATGCCCCGCAGGAAAATCCTTCTCAGTGTTGGAGCAATGAATTATCGACCACCTTTGGAGAGGTCGAAATCTGCTCCAAAGCTCGGGGCTATCGAAGAACTCTGCTCCGAAGAGGATGAAGAAGAAGCAGAAATGAACGCCAAGCAAAAAATGTGTAGTACCTGGGCGAGAAATTCTCTAACGGAAGGCTCTGTTGAGAATTTTTACTCTTCACCAATGCTTAAACGCCTCAAGTCACCGCGCAAGCTTTCGTGCCCTAGTGTCATAAACAGGGTACGTTCAAACTCCGAAAGTGAGCCTGTTTCTGATGAATTTATTGATCTCCTCATTCAAGAGAGTAACAAAAAAAGAGGAGAATCACCCAGCGATAACGAAGCTAGTCAAAGCGAAACAAAAAAGCTGGAATCCCGAATACACACCTTAGAATCGATCGCCGAATCAAGCGAATTGGCTGACAATACGACTTGCATGGGTGAAAGTAAAAAAAAACAATTATTATCTCAAAGTAACTTCCTCGTCACTGATAGCGACGATGGATCTGTTTCTTCGGGCTGCGAGACTGCAAGTACGGTCAACTCCGATGCGGAACCCTCCTCGCTTCCTTCACATTACGCTCCGGATGAAATCAAAGAACCAACAGAAACCGAGGAAAAGAAAATATCTGTAACGGAAAGAATACAAAATTTCGAAGGTATTGCAATCAGAGATTGTGAGGGGAACTCCTCAACCGTAGTCGATCCTCACGATGAAGTTAACCTTGTGCCTATTGGAGAAAAGAGCTCATTTCGTCGACGCTCCACGTACCCTCCACTGCGATTAGATTCAATGTTTAATGAATTCGAAGGAAAATTTAAGTCTCTCATTGATAATGCTACAGACGTTGACAGTTTAAACTCTAGCTCAGAAATAGAAGTTTTTAAAAACATTGGGGACAATGACAGTGCTTGCTCAGACGAATCAGGCTACTCTGAATTAGTCGAAAACGGCAAAGAAAGTGTCATCGGTAGCACAATTATGGTTTAAAATTTAGGATCAAATTAATGTATTTATTAGTTGTCTTTACCAATCGGTAAATGGGTTATATACTCATATTTTTCATATGGATAGGGATAGGCCACAGCAATGCACCTTTCTGTAGTGTAGATATAGTTCATGTGATTGAATATTGACTTTAGTATTTGGTGTCCAGAAATACACTAAGTATATTATAAAATTATTATGTGCGCTGCAAAGTGCACTAGGACTTTATCCAGTTATTGTAGTTTTTTAATTATAAATATAATGTATATATTGTATGTAGCTTTAGTCTTTAAATCTCAAATATTTGATTTAAATATAACTAAAGAGTTTATTTCTTTATCTCATAAGTAATTATTTCTTATATGTTTATTACTATGCTATGGATGACCAAAAATAGATATTTTATTGTAAATTAAATACTATTCCCGATAAATGCACCCACTACCAATAGGTACCTTGTCATTACAATACCACTCTTCAATTTTATACCTAATGAGTAGGTAGTACTTAGATTAACTCATTATTTAATTGGTGTTGTACTCTAAACTTAAACATTCCATGTTGATCAATGTACTTTTGGGTCATTCATTGTTACTGCAGTAGGTAACGCAATCAAAGAAAATAAAGATGTGAGTAGAGACATGAAATTTTACTTTTATCTTAATTTTATTATTACTTACCTAAATAAAATAGCGGGATATAAAACGACCAACGTTGACTTTCTTAAAGTGTAGCCCATGCTTCCTGTTATTTTCGAGTATACCTCTACTCGTATGTACTGATCTAGTAAGTAATGTTTTTTCATCGTATTTTGTCAGATGAGTTCGTATTTATCTTGCTGTTTTTATTAGCCTCAGTAAAGTTAAGTGCCGGTTGAGATAGCAAGGTGAATACGACCTTATCTAACAAAATACGACAGAAAAACATTATTAACTAGACTAGGTACTGTTACTAGATAATAAAAAATATTTTTTTCATACAACTTAATATCGAATCCGCTTTTATACCACTGTTTGTATAGACTAGCAAAGATCTGCAGTGTATCAATGAGATGATGCTAAAAAGCTGACCGTTCCCTACTCTCTTAAAATATACACATTCCCAGTTTTATGGACATTTAGCTTTAGAACATGCAGTTTCAAATAAACAGTGGCATTTTCTAACGCTTCTCCATTATATACATCTTCTATTTTCGCATCACGGATAATTTTGTACTAAACACTGGGTTTATTAACATTGCCAAGGTCAATAAGATCAAAAAGAGCATTTAGAAGAAAAATGACGTCAGTTAACGATAATTATACATTATACAACATTTTAAACAGTACACTTTCATTATAATGTGTTTTAATTATTATTTAATTACACTCTAGTGCGGCGGTTAATCTTATTGTACGAGTAAAATAACCGAAATCACACATGTTCAAAAAATTGAACCTATCAGAGGTTTCAGGTTAATTATGTAGATATTTATCGAAGGGGTCACAGCTCTGCCGCGGCCCCTCACGTACTTCGCGGCCAGTGCTCGTGCGTTGTGCGTATGAGTAGGTATGACTGCATCATGAATACGACGTCTAAATAAGTAGTGCCTGGAAAACAATGTATTGAAAAAAAAGACTTCAAATGCCAAGTTTCTTGCGGCGCATTCTTCTTGGCAATGATGGTCTTTCCGAAAGCGCTGGTAGTTTAAAAAAGTTTAGTTAAAAGATCAAAGCGAAATACACCAAAAAGTAAAAAAAAATACTTGAATTGATTGAACCACTAATAAGTAGTAGGTAAATAAAAAAAACACCATTAAACTACATATAGTATTACTAATAGAAATAATGCATTAAAACTTCATCAAAATTTGCGGATTAATAAAGGTAAGTATATCTTTTTTCTGTTTTTTTTCATGAATGTATAATAAATATAAATTCAGGGGCTGAAACTCGTTCAGGCATCGTACCTAATCTGCTTGTAACTACAAGACTCAACTTTAAAATGTTGGCGGCTGATTTACGCGATATGATATTGAAAATGCATCAACATTGTACAACTCAAACTAACGTAAAGGAACTATTAAAGTAGTTCATAGACCGCCGATTCTCGAGCTTCACACGCCTCACTATCACAGATATACGTAATACATGTAAGATATGACGGTACCCTTATTTATTTACATAAAAAACATTTGCTCTAGCCATCTGGAATATCAGTACGTAAACGATTTTAAATTGCTTTGTTACTAAATTAATATTCTATGTAGGTAGTTTGATTGTTACTATAAACACATGCTTCGTATGAACGACATGAGTCTCGAAACGTACGTAATACAGCTTGAAAAATATGATATGAAGTAAATGTCTGCGTAAGTATAAACATATAAGTATAAAGATTTTTTAACAAAAAAGTAAAACCGACTCCAAAAATTAAAAAATAACAAAAAATGGAACTGACTACAAAACCCTTGAAAATATTTTTCTAGGCATCTACTAACTCAGCACGAGCCAACAGGAGTGGAACAATGGTCGTCCACCTCACCTACATACTACTATTTCTTTCAATCCCTCCTGCTGGGTCGTACTTTTTAGTGATTCGTAGCCAAAGTACATCTCACAACGATACCATTAAGCCCAAACACGACTTAGTTACGTTGTTTTATAACAAGAGTTCCGTTGCCTACCTTCTGACTTCAGCATCAGATCAGTTCGAAAGAATCATTAACTTAATGCTTCTTCTTAGTCGCTTATCTTGGTATAATAATCATGGTCGTTTATAGACGAGCGATCATTATTTAGCTTTGACGAGTTCCATTGGTCATCTACGCTACGGTCATTTCATCAGGTCCAGGTTACCAAATGATACTTTCTGAATGTAAATGCTTATCTTAATGCTAAAAATCCCAAAATCGCTATAGATGTGCCTATAAAATTTGAGGTTTGCCCTCGATTCCCCCAGGGTCCCATCATCAGATCTTTACTTGGTGACAATGGGACCACTTCAGAAGAATACTCTTTCGAATAAAAAAATAATAAAAAAAATCGGTCCACAATTGACTGAGTAATCAGTGAATACATAAAAAAAGAACATTTATATCAGACCACATTCTTAATTTTCATTAAATTTTTAGGGTTCCTGAGCCAAAATGGCAAAAACGGAACCCTTTTCGCCATGTCTGTCTGTCTGTCTGTCCGTCCGTCCGCGGCTTTGCTCAGGGACTATCAATGCTAGAAAGCTGTCATTTTGCACGGATATAATATATGTAAACTATGCCGACAAAATGGTACAATAAAAAAAAATTAAAAAAAATTTTTTAGGGTACCAACCATAGACAATACAATACAATACAAAGACTCTTTATTGTACACCAGACATAGTAAACGATACAGAAAACAGATACACAAAGAAAAAAAATACAAGATGAGCAATAGGCGGCCTTATCGCTTAAGAGCGATCTCTTCCAGGCAACCTTTTTTACAGAAAGAAGGAAGGACTAGTTTACAACAGGTGGTGCATCAAAAGTAGATCAGATAATTTAAACGTTACAGAAAAACATCTACGAATACATACATAATTATATCGTACATATAACATACGTCCAAAATAAATATAGGCAGTGAGATAAACAGCATCAAATAAATAAATAAATTATCATAAAGCTACTAATTACAAGATGACAGATAGTGCTCCTTAAGCATAGATTTAAATAGTGACAAAGATTTTGCGCGTCGTAAGTCAATCGGTAAGGAGTTCCACAACCGAATAGCCTGGACAGTATAACAATATACATAGAATTTGGAGTTAGATAGAGGCACGGTAAGGAGAAAGTTCTTAGAGCATCGAATAGAAGTTACGTAGCTATATCGCTCTTTGAGGTAGCTAGGAGTTGCAGGGTTAAAGAGAATGCCGTAAAGAAGGTGGAGAATGTGAGAGTTACGGCGAAAGCGGATTGGGAGCCACTTGAGCTGTGATCGAAAACTAGAGACATGATCGAACTTACGTAGACCAAATATAAACCGAATGCATAGATTTTGAATTCGTTTAAGTTTGTTAAGCTGCTCTTCTAAGAGATCGGGATAACAAATGTCAGCATAGTCGAAAATAGGGTGCAGTAAAGTTTGAGCAAAAGCAAAAAAAGCAAAAGGGAGGACATTCTGAAGCCGTCTTAAAGATCCCACCGCAGCAAACACCTTTCTGCTCACCTCGCATACATGAGGAGACCATGAGAGAGTGCGGTTGAAAATAACACCCAGGCTCTTGACCTGATGAGCAAATGTTTTTAGATCCAAGTTTACAGACTCGATAACCAACGGAAGATCGCCAAGCACGCCCTGAGAATAGATTTATAGACGTAAAGTGGGGGTGATTCTTTTTTCTCATCCAACTCTATAGTGTGGGCTGTGGGGTATCGTTGGATAGGTCTTTTAAATTAAAACTATTAGCGGTTTGCTAGGACGATTTTTCGATTCAGTGATTTTTTTGCGAAACATTCTACTTTAAAGTGCAAATTTTCATTAAAATCGAGCGCCCTCTAAAATCTAAACCGGTGGATGGAAAAACTGAAAATTGACGCGTGTACAGACGTCGTCGTGCTTATGTAGATTCAAGAACGCGTATTTTGTACGTCGTGGCCGCCGTGTGGTTAACCTCCAGTTTACAAGTCAAGCACTAACGAACTATCGAAATTACCGATCTTTGTACGTGTACACAAAAAAAAACCAAAACACAAGCACAGGGCGGCCACGCCATACAAAATACGCGTTCTTGAATCTACATAGGCACGACGACGTCAGTACACGCGTCAATGTGTGCGTAACACACAGGGCTGACTATCGCAAAACCCTAGTACTATAGGGTATGTAGGTATGGCTTAGATGTGTAAATAAATGTAATCGTTAATCATATGTTTTTATTTAAACCTACTTAAAATGTGTCTGTCTTTATATTTAAGCATTATTATCACACATTACAATAAATATATGACTACAAACTTGAACGAATTATCCGGTATACAAATTTCATCAAAATCGTTGGAGCCGTTTCCGAAATCCCCATACATCTATAACACACACACACACACACACACACACACACACACACACACACACAGACACAAGATATATATTTTCTACGCAATGTGAGTGGAAAATACATTACGAGTATTTTAATTACAAGTAAGTTCAGTCAAGTCAGTTAGTGCTTGAAAATAAACATAGGTAAATAAGTGTTTATTTTTTGGCTTTGGTTCAAACAGGGGTCAAAATCGAAAAGTATTTTTGTGTCATTTAGTATTTTATACAAACATTTAGCTACTGCTAATGCTTCTGGGGAAAGTTAATTGACCTCCCTTAATAATTTCTTAAACATAAAAAAATATTTTTCAATAAATCCTAACAAGAGAACAAAAATGAAATAACTATAGTCCGAATTAATTGTCTATGTCTAACCCAGTATTTAATAATTTTAAACGAATCACAAGGCAACAGACGGGTCGGGTATTAACAGCAGAGCGATTGTGATGTGGCACGTCATTTGATAAATTCAGGGAAGGATTACGACGTCCTATTTTTGAAAGTTTTTTCAGTTCTCCGCAGAGAACTTTAATTGCATTGCATACAGTAGCCAGTATCATAGATTAACATTATAACAATTACACTTTTGATCGAGGTTCTTTGTGATTTTGTTTAAAGTAGAAAAAAATATTATATACTCTCAAAGACAAAAAAAACTCCGTCAACTTTTACACTTTAATTAAAGTATTAAACATGATGCAATTAAAATTTATTACCCGACTGCGAAGAAGGAGGGTTATATGTTTTTTTGAAAGGATTCATAGAATTTCCACCCCTAAAGGGATGAATGAACGGATGAACGGGGTAGCATCGTCAAGGAGTTTTTTGGTTCGCTCTTCTTTAATGTGGCGTAGATTTCAACTATTGTGATGGGTTGGTTCTGTAAGTAGGTACATGGAAGCACCTCCTTAAGCGGGAATTAAAGGTAAGTATAACATGACTAATACTGATGACTAATAAGACTGATAAGCCGTGGTGGCATAGTGGTTTGACCGATCTGCTGAGGGTCGTGGGTTCAAACCCCGGCTCGTACCTCTGAGTTTTTCGAAATTCATGTGCGGAATTACATTTGAAATTTACCACGAGCTTTGCGGTGAAGGAAAGCATCGTGAGGAAACCTGCACAAACCTGCGAAGCAATTCAATGGTGTGTGTGAAGTTCCCAATCCGCTCTGGGCCCGCGTGGAAACTATGACCCAAGCCCTCTTGTTCTGAGAGGAGGCCTGTGCCCAGCAGTGGGACTTATATAGGCTGGGATGATAACATGACTACGATATTAGAGACTACGAAAAACGCGCTGATTTTTACATTTTCCATTGTCTTATTGTTTGATGCAAATCGCAAACGAAGCGCTTTAATAGTACATTGTGTCTTAAGGGCGGTAAATAAGAAATTACGAACTTTTACGGGCTTTAATGAGTCGATGTTGGTATATTCTAGTACCGCCCATGCGACATACAATGTTTTTCATCACATTTGCAAGTAAAATTTTATATTTGTAAAAGAAAAAATATAGTTCTTCCAAATATTGGCGATACCTTAGGCTGTGCTCTTGGCAGCGTCGCCCTCTACCTCCCCCTCCCTCGGCATGCGCCGCAACGTGCGTGTGCATGTGGTGGTCCATGTAGTCCTGCAGCAGCGCGCGCAGCGCCATCAGTACGGGCACCGACTCATTTACTGACCTTGGGCTTCATGACAGGAAAATTTGTACGCGCAATGACTCATTTACCGACCACGGGTTTCATGACAAGCACATTAAGGTCGAGGGTTTTATTTGGGGGGTTGCAACTAAGGTAGCCTGCATGTTACGACACTGTTTACGAGCAAGTGCGATGAAAAACATATTTTTCTTAGAGTGCTATAAACATCGAGGGATTTAATAGTACATTGTGTCTTAAGGGCGGTAAATAAGGAATTACGAAGGAGAGTCTATTAGAAGCCCGAAGTCGAAGACTGAGGGCTTTAATGAGTCGATGTTCGTAATTCTAGTACCGCCCGTGCGACATACAATGTTTTTCATCACATTTGCAAGTAAAATTTTATATTTTTTAAAGAAAAAATATAATTCTTCCAAATTTTGGCGATACCTTAGGCTGTGCTCTTGGCAACGTCGCCCTCTACCTCCCTCAGCATGCGCCGCAACGTGCGTGTGCATGTGGCCCATGTAGTCCTGCATGCAGCAGCGCGCGCAGCAGCATCAGTACGGGCACTGACTCATTTACCGACCTTGGGCTTCATGACAAGAAAATTAGTACGGGCAATGACTCATTTACCGACCACGGGTTTCATGAGAAGCACATTTAGGTCGAGGGTTTTATTTGGGGGGTTGCAATCAAGGTAGCCTGCATGTGTTACGACACTGTTTACGAGCAAGTGTGATGAAAAGGATGTTACGAGCTAAAACTAGAGTACAATTGAACATAGGTAAAGCTGAATTAGACTTGATCTCTTTCTCGGTACTTGGTCTCTTGAACAGGCTTAGTAATCAATCATGTTGCTGCATTCGTACACAAACGTTTGAGAATATCAGGAATTTCTGAGTAGTGGGTAGGTACTGGTGCAGGTAAGTCTTTGTGTTGGAGCCGGTCGTCATAGTTACGACCCGATTCCGCATGTGGCGAAGGGGAAACCTCAATCTCGAGTTATTGACCGCCGCATTACCTGCTGCTGACACTAAAATATTAAGGATTCAAACCAGACGGATCAATTAGGTACGACCTTATTGATTTCCATTAAATGTGTTTTAAAGGATGAGGCCATTGTCACAGTTTTTTTTTACTTCTAGATTTTTAGGTATGTTCTTCATGGCCTCTGATCGTTTGAGGTTACCGGTCATAAAACTAAAAAGCTAAAAAGTATAAGGTAGGTTCTTAACTTATACATTATATTTAAGCATAAAACGGATATCTAATGTTTCACCGACAAACGATTAGCCTAGACTAACGATTTCTTTCAATAAAACTTTTTTTACTTATTTTTTATATAACTGCTCTAGTTAGGTACAGTCACGTCTAAAAATATGTATACAAAAACAAGGTTGCATAAATATGTAGTCATACATTGTATCAAAAATATTTATCTATTACTGACACCAAAAATTTGTATTCATTAAACTTTTTCAGTATTATGTAATCACAAAATACTTCAGAAAGTTGCATACTTAAATAAATTCCATTTAAATGTATCCACCTCGTAGGCAAAAATAAGTACACATGAATGGGTTCCATATACATATAACCACACCAATTTGGCAAATATTTGTATATGCCGTTTGATTCATAAATATGTAAACACGATTTGATATTTTGATTCAGTTTGAAGAATTACTGTTTTGTTAAGATTACATGTCTGTCTCTTTCGTAACCTGCATGCGGGCAGGGACATACATACTACGAATCCATACTCCATTAAAATAATATTATATACTGGTGACCCGTTCCGGCACAACACGGTTTCGTTATACATAGACAACGTGAATCACACTATTTATTTGTGAAAACCGCATCAAAATCCGTTGCGTAGTTTGAAAGATCTAAGCGTACAGACAAAAAAAGCGACTTTGTTTTATACTATGGAGTGATGAATTGAAAGTAACTCTGTCTGTTCCGGTATCACGTCGAAACCGACTGGTTTCGACTGTCAAGGGGCTGAACATAGGGTACTTAGTTTTTATCTCCAAAAGCAACCCTTAAGGGGAGAAAATGGGGGATGAACTGACTGGAGTGAGCTGGATGAAATTTGGTACGGATATATTTAATTTTTTATACACCATCAAGATCACCAAATACTTGGAAACGTCCAGAGTGGTCATTAATATCGACTAAGCCAAAGCGATCAAGTTGTTCGGGTCATCCACTGAGGACAGATCCACTGAAGCATCTATAATTTGCAATCTTTAATCATTGCTTCACGTCGATATTCTGTGAGAGTGTGGTACTACCCCGGGTCGAGCCCGCCCATTCGTACTGCAAACCAAGAACTGGCTACAGTGCGGCTCTACCACTAACAATTAACAATATAATTAAAATCAAAACAAAAAAAATGCTTAGTGCACCTTTCTGAGAATGACCCTAAACTAATACTAATACTCAATATTTACAAGTCAATTCAATCTAAAGACTGTCAAGTGCGTCATAGAATAATCGTGAGATAGACGTATGCAGTGACAAGTCCGCACTGTTTTCGTGAATTGTCAAATCAGTTAAATATACAACTTACGATTCTATGCCAGTCAGACAAGGTTTGTTGTTGCAGTCTGGATACATATTTATGAATCAAACGGCGTATACAAATATTTGCCAAATTGGTGTGGTTATATGTATATGGAACCCATTCATGTATACTTATTTTTGCCTACGAGGTGGATACATTTTAATGGAATTTATTTAAGTATGCAACTTTCTGAAGCATTTTGTGATTACATAATACTGAAACAGTTTAATGAATACAATTTTTTGGTGTCAGTAATAGATACATATTTATGATGAAAATGTGTGGCTACATATTTTTCAAATTTTTGTGTGTATACATACTTTTAGACGTGACTGTACATTATTAATTCTAGAACTAAGACTGTTTTGCAAGCAATGCGTGCGAACAGATTATAACATTAGTTATACTTCCCGTTATTGCCATCAAAAGGCTTTTACGCATCGGTAGAGTAGAGATACAAAGACAAAGACCTCCTCTGAGCCTCTAAGTTTAACCAGTAACCACGAGCCACGTTCACGCGGGTCTCTAAGCTTGATTAGTAAAATTAAAATAAAGTAAATGTAAATGGCTAGAGTAACAATCTATTTCGTTACTGACTCAAGTAAAGTACCTATTTACTGCTCGAAACAAGGATAAATTGAGCATCATCGTTTTTGATTTAATATTTATCTGTGAAGGTATCACAAGGTCGTAACTATTTACTATACCTACCTACTATTTATTTAGTGGTTCATTGTTTCAATGATCGTCTTTTGCCATTAAAAAATTGAAAATAACTGAAGTGCCTTTTATAATAAAAAAAAACAATGTTAAAAACCCTGATGCTAACAACAATAATAAAAGTTTATTTTCGGTATTTGCTACGGAACTACGGTTTATGTTTTCATTGTGTTATATATGAGTACCTACCTATGAGTAATTTACATCAGGAAATAGATTATCTGTTGATGAAAATAATGTGGGAGGTACTATGTGATGTTACATATATACTTTAGTATGATATATCATGCTTATGATACACCAGCTGTACTTATTGGGTACTAATGAATGTAAGTGAGTAGGTAATTAAATTTAGCTACACTATTTACATATTTTAATCATGAACTAACAGTATTCATTCGACACACGAATACCTACTGCACAGCTGTCACATCTGAGCGGTGTGGCTATGATGATTTTGTAAAATTCTCTTACTAATAAAAAAATCCCAAAAAATACGGGGCCAGCATCGATTAGATCATAAATTTATCATCATCATCATTCCAATACGTCCCACAGCTGGGCACGGGTTTCTTCTCAGAATGAGAGGGCTTGCGCCGTAGTTCCCACGCGGGCCCAGTGCGGATTGGGAACTTCACACATACCTTTGAATTGCTTCGCAGGTTTGATAATTATAATAATATATAGTATATTCAGCCGCCCTAATATTATAAATGCGACAACTCTGCGATAACTCTGTTAGTCTGTCTGTTTCCTCTTCACTTTTAAAACCGCTGAACCGATTTGAAATTTGGTATGGATATAGTTTTATATAAGTACCTAGGTAGCTTGGAAATGGACAAATGATAGTTTTATCTCGGAAAATTGCATTATTTCCCTCGGGATAGCGATAAACAAATTGTTGTCAAAGAAGTCGCGTACAAAAGCTAGTAAGTATATAATATTTCTCACATTAGTACATCACCAGATAAGTAGCTATTAGTGAGTTGTTTTAAATTTCAACTACATACTAGTCTTTGCCAGCGGCTTCGTCTTAGAATTCGTTTATGGCTTTCCCGCGGGAACTTACCAATTTTCTGGAATAAGTACCTACTATCCTGTGTCTTACGCAGGATTTTCCACTCTCCGTACCAAATTTCATCTTAATCGGTTCATCGGTTTAAGCGTGAAGAAGTAACAGACCGCCAGACAAACAGTCATATAGAGGGACTGGCAAGAATTACTTTTGCATTCTTAATATTAGTAAGATAATACTATCTTACTAATATTAAGAATCGTATCGTATGGCTATGAATGCATAGCCATACGGCTTAGTCAGGATATCTCTTCTGTTATTTTAATAAGAGTACGGGTGCGTGTTTTGTGGCATAAATGTGGTAAAACACGTGTATCAACTTCGAGACTTGGAACAACTTGCCACCACCTCTACGTCTACCAATGTAATATAAACACACATTTAAATTAAAGCTAAAGAAGCACCTTTTCGATTACCAAAAAGAACAACCTGTTGGTGGCAGAGTTGTTCCAACTTACTTGAGGCGTCCCTAATTTTATTTGACTTTGTTGCATCATTACTATTGTCGTTATTGAATTTTTTTTTCTACTCTTATTTTATTTTTAAATCTTTTCGTACAAATTTCCACGCATATATATTTTATGTTTATAGGTATTTTATAATTCTTATATTCGTCATATATATATATTCTTTATATATAATATATAGTTTTTTCTTTTCCCGCAATAATTACGCGTTCTGTTACGTGGGTGCACACTCACCAGGGTTCAGCTGAAAATCAGCGCTGCAGCTCTGGTTACAGGGCTACGGCACATGCTGAGCTGAGTCCTTTTGGCATCACACTACAGCACAATATCTCTATATAATTTTTCTCTCTTCTCCTATTTACGTTTTTACTGTGTTTTTGTTGTCAAAAAATGTTGTGAGCAAAGAGGAAGGAGAGGTTGTGAGTGAGTTTTAGTGACACCTTTTCAACGAAACGTCTATTACTGTAAATTGTCGATTATTTTGTTTCATTCCCTTTTTTTGCATGCGGTAGGTAGCCAGTAGCCGGGAATGCTTACTTGAGGCGCCATCTATTAATCTTCTTCAACCAATGTAAAACTTGTTACAGCACCATCTGTGTTCGAATTCAACAACTACGTAGGCGTGTAAGAGACTTGAAAAAGTGATGGAACCGAGAGACACTAAACTTGTAAAGCAATTTAGTAGTTATAAAATATCACCATAGATGGCGTAATGGTCCAGTATATTGTATTTTTTTTTCAAATTATTAAATAACTAAGGTATCTTTACTAATAAACAGCTGTGCCGCAACTTCGTTCGCGTGGACATACATTTTTATCTCAGCCAGTTTCATAATGTTCGTTTATCATCATATTTCTTAACCCACCAAGGTACTTACAATTTTTTCGAGTCTAGGAACTTATTAAATATTCGAATTTTTATTAATACTTATAGTACTTACAGTTTTTGAATAAAGTGGCTAATAAAAGTGCTTAATAAGGGTTATGTTAATGTGCCTGTGGCAGACAGACAAATAAGCAGACGAACAGGATGATACTATAACGGTTCAGTTTTTACCATTTTGGGTACGGAACCATAAACAATCTGTAGTACGTAAGTACGTAAAGAATAATTTGAACTATGCAGGTTTTATAGTTCTTGAAATATTGCTAAAAAAATCCCTCATATAAAACGATATATTTGCTACCTATTTTTTCTGATTATCTCATTTACTTACCCTTCAAAGTCATCATCATAAGCCGGAAGACATCCACTGAACTAAGGCCTACCCCTTAGAACGCCATAGTGAACGACAACTCACCACTTGCATCCACTAGGTACTAGATACGACCGAATATGGGTTTCGCCGAATACGATTATTCGGCCGAATGTTCGGTAAAACTTTTATTTCCGTATCCCGGATTCTATCGCGCAAAGAAACTACAACCATCCATTGTGAACCTTTATAATTAACAGTAGCCGTTACCCTCGAGCCCGTCCGTGTAGAGTTCGGTTATTGCTATCCCGCAGTTCTGTGCAATTTTCCGGGATAAACTATTCCATGCGTAACAAAGAACTCTCTTAGTGCGAGGGTGCGTCACACAAGGAAGTATGGGTGAATATTTAGTGCGGGGTGCTAGGTATTTGTATTTGCCATATATGTTGTGTCTTTTTAAACATATTGGTATATTTGTAGGCCTCTCTGCGGCTTTATCTAGATGTAGCGGGTGGCTGCCGCCTACCTGCGGTTTTGATCCCATTTTTCCTTTCAGCAGTTTTGTCGTTACCTGTCGTCACCATGGACAGGAGACTCATCTTTCAGCCAAGATTCTAGTTAAGGCCAGCGCTTGGCAATCGGCGACACATATGGAGCGACGTTATCCCCTGCAGCATTGGGAATTTGAAGTTGCCAACGCAACCGAACATGACGCATATGTGGGGTGGCTGATGAAGCCATCCAGATTCTCACTCAGCTCTAAAAGGTTTTTTTTTGTTTTCGCACCAAAGTAAGAAATACGTACAAAAAGTGTCGACATCCCGTTTTGCAAGTTCCAACTTAGGCGTATCATCATAAATCGGATTTACATAAATTCCCGTGGAAATTCTCAAAAAAGCGAACGTCTAACAATTAGAATTTTTAGATTTTAAAAAAAAATTTGCACGGATTTTTCAAAAATTACATCATGGTTCATAGAAAATACTCGTGCCACATTTCGTGCCTCTAAACTTAGCGGTTGAGATAGCTGGATTCTATCCCGATACCCAGGGAACATCAGGATGAAAAGTAGCATATGCGTTATTCCAGACTCCTACGTGTATATAACTCTTAAATGGATGCATTTTCTGTGGAAACCCAATTCCACGACATCTCGCCTAGATCATTTGACTCGGCTACTTACAACAAATGTCGTATTAAAGTTATCTAAAATAAATAGTGAACTGATTTGTGTCCCAGGTTTGTTCTGTGACAAGGTAAAATATAACATAAAAAACAAAGGAGTCAAGACCAGTAGCAATTCATTCGTGAAGCAATTTTTGTTCAACATTCCAGGAAGCTCCAAGGTGTTCACGATTTAACTTTTGTTCCAATTTGTACAAAACTACACTTAAATACTGCCAAGATTAAAAGCATCATAAATAATCTCATTTACCTTTGTATAAGTAGATACGCTTGCCAAAACTTGACAAAAGGCCGACAAGTAATAAAAGGTAACATTAGATGAGCAGTAGCTCATAAAGGTAAATATTTTGGTCAGTGATTGTACTAAAGAACAGTGGAAACAGCAGGTTGCTTTGTTCAGCAATTTGGTGAAGTCCGTGTACCCTCTTGGTAAAAATCCATAAATGGGGTTCAGTTGGCTGAACGAGAAATTTCTCTTATCTCTGAAGGGTTTTTCCCGGCTATCTATCATAAAGGACGGGTATATTTTAATATCACTTCAAATTTATTCATAGTTGCTCATTCAATTTAATGTTTTTTTGTATAATTTATATAAGAAGTCTGGAATAATTAAAAAACTTACTTTAAGTCGAATACACACAGAACAAGGGCTCGATGAAATCACTTAAAAATGGTGAATATAAAACTCATAATATATTTTTTTGTAATTTATGCAAAATTATTTTCACATAAAAAATCGTAGCTGGTCCTCGGTTTAACCAACGCAATTCGGACCTGGCTCTCTTCAGACTACCTTCGGACATGGATGGACCCATCAGGTGTGTCCAATTGCAGCCGCCCATGATCCTTTTGTACTTGTCTTTGTGCAATACACAATAACTTTTGTCCACGTAAAGGATTCAAGAACAAATTATATTCATAAAAAAACTCCTGTGCTACTTACTGTGTGGCATTTGATACTCTGTTTTGCTGTTTTTTGTAATCGTAATTTGAAAAGTAAGATTTTTACTTTTAAATACTAACACGTAGTTGGTAAACGTTGACGGATTTATTAGTTTAGTATAAATTAATTTGCGTTTATACCAAAGGAATATAATGAATACATAGATTTAAAGTCGCAGACGTGACATAGAGGCAAAGCAAAGGCAAAGCAGGCAGGCAGGCAAAGGAGGCATTTGCGAATGTTAGTTCTACTTCTGTTCCAAATATGTAATTATTGTATGTGATAGATTGTATGTTGTTTCAATGTAATTGTAATATGCTTTTTGTTTGTTACGCTTTTATCTACGAGTACACCGAAACTACTCAGCCGATAGTCGCAAAACTCGAAAAAGATCTTAGGTTAAGTAATTTTCATCTCGGAATAAATCTTCGTTTTTTTTTTCATTTAGCCTGTTAGGCTTCCCTCTGCTAAGCAAAGAATTACTATTTTTTTGTAATACTTAGGGGCTATTTCACCATCCATTGATTAGTGTTAACTGGCGGTTAGGTGTGATGCCGTCTCTATTTGTTTTGTTCGAATAGACGGAGACGGCATCACATTTAACCGTCTGTTAATACTAATCAATGGATGGTGAAACAGCCCCTTAGTATGTTAATTATTGTCGATTTATTTATGTTAAACATTTCTGATTGTCATATTTTCAAAACTGTAGACAGCCAATATTAGGCAAAGTATTAAAACTTTGGAAATGTATGTAATTAGTGTAAATGAATAAATTCGATTTGATAACTATACATTAATTTTTGAAGCAGTAGTTTAAAGTGTCACTTCTGGTAGGAAAAGAAGACGTCACCTCGCGTCCACCGTTGGCCTGTCGGTTTGTGCATGGGTTTCATTAGTGGCGTCGACGCTGCTGTATATGTCTTCTAACTTTATTTTATTGAAAATAATAATTTTATTTTTTATTCGACTGGATGGCAAACGAGCAAGTGGGTCTCCTGATCGTAAGAGATCGCCACCGCCCATAAACATCTGCAACACCAGGGGTATTGCAGATGCGTTGCCAACCTAGAGGCCTAAGATGGGATACCTCAAGTGCCAGTAATTTCACCGACTGTCTTACTCTCCACGCCGAAACACAACAGTGCAAGCACTGCTGCTTCACGGCAGGATTAGCGAGCAAGATGGTGGTAGCAATCCGGGCGGAATTTGCACAAGGTCCTACCACCTTAATTCAAAATAAACCATAATTTGCTTATATTGCTAATCCATTTGTTCATGATGGCACAGATAAAATGACTCTACCATAGGTCTTATTACACCTGAGGCCGTAATGTCAATTATGCGGACGTTCGCGATTGCATTTATTATCTCTTGACCTTTATCCTATATGATGCGTGAAAAAAGAAGTGGTAAAAATATTTGTGATTTCGAGTGCGTTAGTCAATAAGGCCTCCGCACCCCCATGTTTATTAGTATTTGGGTTAGCTAAGCTGTATATTTTTTTAAAGCCAATATAAGTGTAGTTATAGGTAAGGGGTAAGAAGGGAAGTGGGACGAGGGCGGTCTACGCGAATAATGAATGCCGCGCTCTGCTTTGTCGCCACGACCAATCGGCCCGCTCTCGTTTTCGGCGGCGCTAGCGTAGGTGTGGGCCACAAAGGGGACATTGAATAATGGTTATAATGATGGTTATCTCAACGAGCGGAATTTTCATAGCAAAAATCAAATTTTACCCGCAACTCTAGTTTATTATATTTTCTTCATCTTGTCTGTAATGTAATAACAAAGAATTTTCATTATTTTCTCTACATTGTCAACATTTAAACTAAGAGAAGTAAGATAATAATTTAAAATTAAGAGAAGGATATGACTTTTTCCATTTGTTAATCGTTTACCATTTTGGTCATCATGGGAACCCAATAAAATAATACTTTTGAAAACTCAAGCGACATCAAATGACAAATGTGACGTGACGTAACGGTCAAATGTTACAGAATAATGTTAAATTCGGTAGCATGCGAAAAATCGATAACTGGAATAGTCGATAAAACACAATGGTCAATCCCTTTTGACATTTGATTTTTGCTATGAGAATACCGCTCCTTTATAATCATGATACTTTTGAGAAGACACTTTCTGCGAAATTATTCATTTATAGACATTACTTTTTCAAAAAAATATCACTGCAATGGTGCTACTATGTTCTATTTTCACCAATATCGATTACATAACTCACGACTTTAAAATATAGGTAGATTGGTTTGAGGTGTTGAATATAGATTCAATTAGGAAAATGCCTATAATATGGTGTGGTGTATTTCGTCATTGTTAAATATAGTAGCCCTAAACAAAAACAAAAAGTTATAAGTGAAACCAATAAGTATGATAATAATAAGAACCAGTTAGTTAGGTATAGGTTAGATAACATATTTATTAGAATAAAAAATATTAAGGAACTAATATTCTGTACGTTCACAGTATTATTATAAACTTTCCCAAAACTTCGCGTAGATCAGTTCGCAGAAACGTGCTGCAGTTTTTCTTTCGCACTATATACAGAGAGAGGTAACGTAAAATAAAACTAAATACACGGTTGGTCTTTTTTAAAGATTCATTTTTTGTACAGTACATTACCATATTTTCTCAGTGTGCCCCGTGCACTGGCGCAGTGATTCCGAACTGTCGGAAACGGTGTCGCGCGCTCCACTTCCATTTTGGGTTAACTTCCTCCGCCACCGCCGATTACCAGCCGCGGGCCAATTGCTAAGCCTTCGAATTGCTACCAATAATTACTGGATTTTTATTAAAGATACAGAGTTAGTAAATCATAGTAGTTAGAAAAACTTTATAAAGTTAACGAAGTGGGGAATGAGATCGAGCTCAGTTTGGTATCATCATCATCATCATCATTGTCATAAGCCTGTGCTGCGTCCAAACATTCACGACTTGAAGAGAAGAATTTTTAATTATTAATAAAATTAGACTAACATTTGTGGAGTCTGAAAATACAAATGAATATAGAACTATATACTTAAAAATGAGTTGTTCTAATAAAATATAGAATAGACGCTTTACTTTTGTTAAGTTTAAAGGAAATACCTAAATTTAATGTATCAAGGTGTCAATGACATATTTTATCACCATTATAAGGTAAGGTATTTATTGTATGGGCCAAGTTGCCCGAAATAAATGAATTTATTATTATTATTATTATTATGAAAACTATCTTGAAATAAATGTTACGAATCAAACAAATTATCAATTTCCTAAACGTTTATAGATGATATCTATCCATTTAGGATCGATACGACGATACGGCTAAAAAAGTGATCCTTAATTGTTAATTGATTCAAGTCACGTTTAATTGTTGTCGTACAGTAAAGTGGCTTATCACCATAAATAAAAAAAGTAACATTTCCGTTCGGGCTTACTTTTCATCGAGGTAAAACCAACATGGGCCTTCAATGGAAAATAAACAATGAAAAGATTATTCAATACTAAGTACGATTTTTAGAAAACCAAACCGAAATACTTTCTTTGTCACACATGTTTCCATTTACGAGTACATTAAGTCATAGTTTTTTCAACCGTTGGAAAGGGTTACAATGGCGTTGTTTGCCCATGGTTTGTTTTTTCGATTTCAATACAGATGCGCGATTTGTTGCGCTCAGCGAGTTCATTTATTTCAAATTGAGACTTATTATTTTTTCGCAGACACTTTTAACAAGGATTTTCAAACGCATCTTTCAAAGTCTATTGGTGCAGTTTTATGCATATTATCCCTCATTTAGCATTTTTAATTTAATACTTCTGCCAATGGTTCATCCAATTTCATTATTAGCGATTATCAGTAATTTACCTATATAATACAATTAACATAATTTTTATTTACAAACACTTGTTTTTGATTACTTATTTGTTTTTGAGGTCGACCATAAATTATTTATTTTAATTAATGCTGAGTTGGAGTTTAATCATATTAATAACAGTCAGTCATTCTTAAGCCACTTTCGTCACTAGCCTGTGAAGACAGGCTGCTATAAGTGTACATGTTTTACCATTAGTGTGCTCACAGAATAATGCTTCATGAGTTAAATAAAAAAATATTAAAAAATAACGGTTCACATAAAATTAGGTTTAAGTACGTGGTTCAATATTTTAACGTACATTTGTAAGAGTAATTCAATGACGACAACCGGAAAAACAAAAAAACTTTGTTTTAAAATTAGTTATAATTAAAAGACAAAGCGCCTAGTTATTTGTTGCAAACCTCTAGTTCTCGCAATGATCACCATTCTACATGAAAATATACGGAATGATTGTCAAAAGCGTAGATTGTTTACAGTTATTTGCTCATATGATTAACTCCTTTGTTGGACATAAGTGTGTCAATTGTCGCGAGCCTTACCGCCATACCGCGCGCGCGCCGGACCGCGGCGGCGAGAAGCTGCGCGCTCAGCGCTCGCGCATACACGCAGATCACACGCTAATATCTACAAATAACAGCCAGCAACTATTAAAACTGCTGCAGCTAGCACAACTTACTATAATTCCTCTATTCACAAATCATCCAAATTTACACTAATTTTCGAAGTCAAAAACGAGCAAAGTTTGGATACATTTACTGTATTACTATACTAGAGAACGGATATGAATACATACCGACCTAGTACCTACATTACAAAGCGTTAAGATAAATAACTAAAACCACAGAATAAGTAATAGTACAAGTGCCGAAACCGGGAAAGTAGTTGTTCAACATCGAAAGTGCGTCGTGCATCGATTACGAAATATTTTGAAGCAGATTATATTTTTTTATTTAAACTTTTTTACACAAGAGGTGGTAAAAGAGCTGATGGGAAGTAGTCACCGCTGCCCATGAACATAAGCCAAAAGGAGGGGTATCATAGGTGCGTTGCCAGCCCTATGAGAGACTGATAGGCGAAACACTGTCCCAGGAAGCTGGTTCCATATTTTAGTCGTGCGTGTAAAAACCTAATGTTAAGGTTGAACTTTCGCGAATGCCTTTGTGAGGACATGCATGATGAGGGCATGCCATTTTGAGTTTCATCATCATCATACAAATACTGACTTTTCTTGTTTTAAGCTAATACAATGCGTATTTTTTTTTACAAATATTACATATAACGAATATATACTTTCCAATACGCATAACACCCACGAGTCGAGTATATACATAAGTACCAACACAATTGGACTCATTGAAAATAAATAAATCTGTGAAAGATATTTTACATTATTTTACATTATTGTATGGGTTTTTTTAGATCTAATTATATTAAGTATGTAAGTAAAGTATTTAGTGTAGTTTAGTTTTATTTGCGGTTATTTTTTATCAATATGTGTATCCCTGGTTGTAATTAATTAAATAAATTATTATCATTTAGTTAAGTAATAATTTTCAGTAAAGTTAAGAAATCGGCTTTGTCGATAAGCGTTAGCAAAATTTAATTTTCTTCCCTCAGTCCTCTACCCGCTATCATTTTTTTACGTATAATTTAAATATATGGAAGGTTTTTATCAAAATAGGTTATAAAGATTCAAAACCGTTGTAAGGGAAACGGACAAAACTAGGAGATACATAATTTTGTCCTCTAAAATATTATATGCAAAACGTGATTGTTGTGGATACGCTTGTCGGATATCTTTACGGTTAACTGTTGATTGCCCGTTCGTCACGGTCCTACCCAAATTGCAGGTGCTATAAACAAATAAACAAGCCCATCCAATCGCTATTTGTGTATCGGCGAAAGGTAAAGGCTGGTGGTCACTTTTCTTTACTTCTGTAAATAGTCGGTCTATTGTCCTTATCGAGCCGCTTTGAAGAAAGTTGTAAAATATGCATTTATTGCGCTGCGCTTACAACTGCGGCCCCGCTACGGTATTTCAACACGGATCAGGTAACGTTAGTAAAAAAACAATGTTTTATTTGGATTCAACGCTCTTTAAAATAGCAACGGTTTAAAGTTTAAGTGTGGAATTGTCGCACGTTGAAGTCTTTATGCGGCGCGATGGCTAGGAAGCATACGAATTGGAAATAGTACTTGCTTTTAGTATAATTCTATAAGGAATTAGACGTAAGTTCTGGCACTAACATTGGTAAAGAAGTATGATCAATTGCTCTTTTACCCGACTGCCAGAAGGAGGTTTATGTTTACCTACATGTAAGAGTTTGTTTACGCCAACGTCATCAGCTTCTCGAAAGCTTCAAAAAACAGGAAACTTTGAGTCAGCTGGGTCTATTTTAAATCTAACCAGTGCCCCGGCATTCCAGCAGTCGTCGCAATAAATTTGGTATTCGCAAAAACAGTTTCGCGCAGCCGCGGCCGCGCGATCACCGTTACCGGCCGAATTCGGCGTGCGCAGTGCGCAGGTCGCGCAGCCAACAACTGTCCCTTGCCGCGCCCGCGCCTCTTTACCTCATATACATATATGATTATACCAAATACTATGCCAAGTTTGCAATAGTATTTACATGAAATCATCTTCTGCACAATCTTATACAAAGGGCTATTATAATAAATATAGATAAATAAATATGAAACCAATGAACCGACTACGATCGAAAACTGTATTTTAGTTGCTCTTGGGTTGGTCAAAGGTGGGTTCGAGTATTGTAGGTTATGGCTCTGTTATGAGTCGTTATCATTACATATATAACTTAAACTAACACCTAAATACGTGTGTAATTTATGAACATAGTAAGAGAGATTTGGAGCACTATCCTTCGTGTTACAAAATATTCGAAAGTCACTTCTGCTACAAAGGTTAAGATGCGGCAAAAAATAACAAACCAACGCTTTACCACCGGGTATCATATCCAAACGTAAGACAATAATGTAATATACGTATATGATAGTTTTGGGACGTTTTTACGTTTTTAAATGGAACCCAAGAAAAAACGCTCAACGTTATATCGAGCTCAACTCAAGGTCTTGATTTTCGAAATCACATCACTCGGAAATACCATTCAAAAGTGGCAAAAAATGTCATCATCATCAAAATTTAAGATTTGCATTCTTGTCGAGGGGGTAACACGACTCATCTTTTTCTGCCGCCAGCCTTTTGATTTCATTGGGATCCTTTCGTCTGCCATAATTTTATAGGTCATAATTTTTGTCATGTCATAATTTTTTCCCTGCTAAAACCGTGCATTTTTCATAGTATTTTAAATGCTCATCCTGCAGAACTCTATAGGTAAATATGTCAGGTTAGGTTTGTTTTCTAACAATTCTGAAATATAAATGGTTACAGAGAAAAAAAGAGTTATGTCAAACATTATAATTATGACTAAAAATTTTTCACCAGTCGATATAGACCCGATTCCTTTACATGACCCGGCTTGAAATAATTTGTTCTCGGTCTTCATTTTCTAAAAACAGCATTACTTATTATGCTACAACATTACCGCTTGAAAAAAGTTCTGGACTATATATATACAAGATAAATACTTGTGATGTATACATAACATTTAATAATATTGTAAATCTGTTTAAAAAAAATATACCTCGTTTTGTTTCTTGCCGGATTCTTCTCAACAGAGGTTTTTCTGAACCGGTGGTAGATTTTTTTTTGACATTCATAAATGCTTGTTATAGCCTAAATTGAATAAAGATATTTTGACTTTGACTTTGAGTATGTTAAAAATTATTTTCTCCTACTTTCTCGGAAATGTTCTCATTAATGTTGGAAAAATTGACCGGGAAGTCCAACGTTATAATGCGTTGATGCGATAATAAATTTAACAAAAAAGTGGCATTACTTCCCGAAAATATCCGGGAAATGTTTATTATTGTGCAGGTTTTTTTACTTTTAATTTCATCCAAGACCGAAAATTCACCAAACAGCCAGGCAATTGTCCAATAGTCACGTAAAAAAACCGAGATTGAAAAAAAACTTTGTTCTGCGTTTAGCTAATGCCAATAATGATTGTGTCCAAATCATAATATGGTATATTATTTAGACTTAATTATCTTCTCAAACCGCTAAATATTTTGTAACAAAGGTATTTTTTTTAATGTTGTGCGTTTAGGAATTGCCGCTTTAACTAAAAGTAAAAATGTATGATATTTATATTTACTAATCCTATCAGTTTTCTTTTAATTTATTTTGATAACGAATTCAAAACACAAATATACGATAGGGCCCAAATCTTTAATATCGAAATTGAGGCGAAATTGTCGCAATCAATATTAAACATATTAAGTCAAATACATATAATGTTTTTGTTTTATTTTCTCGCATATTTTGAGAAAAGCAGTATACAGGCCTCGGCAGGAATGTCATTTCGTCCACTTTTCCCGCCCTCTGCAGTAATATACTATAAAAGTATTCATTTGCTAGTTATGTTAATCTACTCGTACTACAAATCCTAACATCTTTTACCAATTTCCAGCGGTATTTTCACGAATGTGATACACAAATTGACCCGCTGCATATTAATACGGGCCTCAGATATCTTCATGTTTGTTAACCCCGTGCCCCACTTGTTGCGTCGGGGCTGAGCCGGAGCCCCGGCCTGGGCGGGATGACGCCACGTTGTGCAATCGTGACCAGCAACACGTCCTCGAGTGCTATTAAGATGGGTACAGTTATGCTACCACTCGAATGTCCCACCCGTCATGGTTATTAAATGTTTCATTACAGAAAGAAAAAAAGTAATGAAAGTTTTAACCCCTTTCTATAAACGTTTGTAAGGCTTACTCATACCTATCTTAATTTATTCGTTCGTCTTTAGTGTCACTTTGATGTCATCGTCATCGTCCGTCTTTTTAAGAATAAGAATAAGATTTTTTTTTTTCATAACTAATATAATCAATTAGGAAGTAACACATATTCCAATAACTATCTAAGTACGTTTGTTATGAAAAAGGAATCCACTCAGCATTTGTCAGGTCACGGAAGGCGACTCGACGCTGATATTATGTGGATACTAGTTGGCATGTGATACAGAACTGCCCAAAGCGCCGCGCAACGCAGCCCTACTAAAAATAAAAATAAAAAGTAAAAAAGGAAACCTCACAGATAGAAATGCTGTTGTAACACCCACTACTGCCGAACGTCCTTAAATAGCATCATACCCCAAAGTCTTATCACCTGGTATCTTTGGCCTTCCATAACACCAAGGCACATCCTCATATCACACACACCCCACACACTAGAGCGCTACGTTGGATTAATCTGTAATTTTAGCAAATGATTTTTTAAGTCTCTTTTGAATTTGTATAAAGTTTTCACATTTCTTATTGGAGGAGGGATGTTGTTCCAGCACTTCGTGGCAGCGTATTTAAAGCTACCACGAAATGAAGCGCTCCTATGTCGGAGAAATAGAAGGCGGGGGGCTCGTCGGATGGCGCGGATTGAAAAAATTTGCTTATTGCATATAGAAGAGTAGCAAGATGCAACGTACGACGAGCCTCCATTTTAAGCAGTTTTCCCTTATTAAGAAAAGGTGTCACATGCATGCGATACGGAATGCGAAAACAGAATCTGGCACAAGCGTTCTGCAGGCGTTGTATCATTTTCTTAGTATGAGACAGCAGACATTCGTGAAAAACCGTATCGGCTACGTAGTACGGATTAATCACATTTAATAGTTTTCCTCCTCACTGATTATTAAGGGGAAATGTTGTAAAGCGTTTTATATTTAATATTACTAACCATCGATGAAATAAATGGATATTTCACCCCATTGGTCATTTTCACAAGTAATTCAGACTATTTATATTTTGTCTTTGTTTGTTGAATTTAAATGCCAAAGTGAAAAATAAAACAAGATAATGAAATGTTAACGTACATACAGCCCAAATGGAACGGGATTTATTATTTTAATATATAACAGAGTCGTGTTTGCACACTTGAATTGACGGTAATACCTAAATACTTTTATTGTAACACAGCACGACTAGATATATCAAAATTATCGTGATCATTTTTGATTAGATCACCCTTTAAATTTGATTATAGGTGCAAAAAATACTTAACTAACTGACAGGCACACAAATGAATTATTAAAACTTAAAAAAGCTTTTATTTGAAACATTCAGACGGACGTGCGAACAATGTAGAATGAGACAGCAATTCAAAGGAATAAATCAAAATAAAGCGACGAGCATAAGAAGCGGGTTAGTGTGCCACTCTGTGGGCTATTGCTATTAGTTAGCAACGCTGACTAGGACGCCGGCGCGTGAGCGAGAGCGGGCGCGGAAGCGGGTGCCACTGCTTGTTAAGTAAAAGTACCTGCCTGCATTGTAAGAAAAGATCTATTATATTATACAATTCAGAAAGAAACATAAAACAGTCGTTTGTTTTTGTAAGTAAGTAAGTAGTCTTAATTAACGTCTCCTCTTCTCCATTATTAGTATTAGGTAATTACAACATTTATTAAAAAAACCTGGTCTATATTTTAGCGGATATTTTTTGCATATGATCGAATATAGATTAGAGTTCAATAAAACAGCCGGTTGGATTAAAAAATATAAAAAAGAGTCTGGACTTAATTAATTAGTTATTTGCATAATTAAAGTTATATGCACTTAATTCTGTATAGGTACTATTATAAAATCAAGATGTAGAGTTTTGACGTACCGCCGGTACAATTGCCAGATATGTGTCAGGTGAATTAAAATTACGTGAGAAACGTGTAATTAAGTCACTATTGTGTCAACAATCCTAAAGTTGCTTTGTCTAATGAAGAAAGTAACTGACTGATCTAAATCAGGTCTGTGTACTTACAATTAGTCCAATGGAAGAAAAAAAAAACGGAAATATGATGAACTAGTGTGCGCTTGCCTATAATTAGCATCCCAGCAATTAAGATTAGCATAAAGTGCCGCTTCACAACAGTGATCAGCATGTTATTCCATTTAATACGAAACCAACATAGTCAAGAAAGATCAATAAAAGATATGATTGAATTATTTCTCATTATAAAGAAACTCCATATGATCTATAGATATATCTTTTACTTTATAGGTCGATACGTCACAAAATTAGCTGTCTTCTGAAGACAACGGTCGCAAAACGAGATTCATGGTTTGTTGATTAGCGAAACACCAAACGTGTGCCTTATATGCAATGTCTGTATAACTATAATTCGTTCCATATATAAAACTAGTGGGTCTGTGAGCAGTAGTAGTACACCTCGTGAGTTTTTCGGAATGCCTGTTTTTTTTAAATGTTTTTAACCCACGCGTTTCCACCATTTTGAATACCTAGATTCCATAAAATTATTCTACTAAATAAGTCCATGTAATTAACCTGCTCACAAAATTCCTAAGGTAGGCATGATTTTGAGCTTATGTTACTTTTACAGTGTATTTAAACAAAGTTAAATGTAATTACTGTTATGTTTGTGGATTTCTAGTATGCCTAACGCATTCACTGCCACCGACGCACATATCCGTTGTCGGAACTTCGCCCAGTGCCGCTGTCATAATTATTCATACATTTTGAACGCACATGTGCGTCGGTGGCACCTGTGGAAGTCAGGCGGTAGTGAATGCGTTAATTTTAGTATTTGGGCCACGTGAACAAAGCCGGGTGCTTATAGGTTATGTTAACAAACATTGAATGAACAAGTAGGACTTGGACTTGTACTAGGGTCAAGATGATTCCTTTACCCCGGCCCGGGGATGATCTCGTACTTGCACTAGGGTCAAGATGATTCCTTTACTCCGGCCCGGGGATGATCTCGTACATATAGATTTTCTTACTTACTTTCTTATGTATACAATTTTTTGTAAACAAGTGATGCCGCCTGCTTTGTTTTGTCAGTCTGTCTGTGTTTGTCCTTATTCTGGGTGGTTGTAGTCTATTTTTATTAATAATTCTGAGTTTATATATTTTTTTTTACTTTTTATTACACAAACGTGATGGCGTGTATTTAAAAAAGTAAACTGCTCGAGGCGAGTGGTTAAAGGAATCGATTACAGCCGCTCTTGATGCTGTGAAAAATAGCAAGGCATTTAAAAGCAAGTAAAAAATTTTCAGTGCCCATAAGGTCATTGAAACGAAGGGCCAAATTAAAAAATAAAACAGCTGTTGGTGCAGTAAAATATTATTTTTATTTTGTTTAAATACTATTTTTTGTTACCTTTTTCTTTATAAAACATTTGTTTACTCGAAATGGGGGTAAGATCATTTTACTTCTACTTGGTGGATCATCTTACCCATAGGGAGGTACAAAGGCGATTACTTTGTAAGGTTTTTAAAAAAAATATATATTATAATAAAACCTAAATTATCTTCTGTTTTTGAGTAAGAGGAAAGTTAGATAGATACATATATTAATTGCCTTTATTTTTGGTTTAGCTTGAAAAATATGCACTTTATAGCGATTCCCGCTTAAAGAGATCATCTCGTACTATCTTCCCCTACTAATATATTTGCACTGTATAGTAGCTTCCATTATTTTAACTCTAAAACTCACCCTTTGTCGGACCCTAACGTATTGCTCCTCTCCTCTCATCCACTCAAAGGTTGACTGGTAGAGATCCCTTAAAGGGATAAGTCCGCCTTTGTACAAGTATCTTAAAGTTTGTCAGTAATGTTTTGTTAATTTTCTTTTGTACAATAAAGAGTTTACATACATACATACATACATTAAGGAGTTGGAATCTGGTGGCGAAATTTTAATGTTATATTAGTAAAGCAGTTCAGCTCAGAAGTAATAGCTTAACCTCGTCTGTACTAACGGCAGTCTATTGTATCATCGGATCATCGGATTATATCATGTTGGATTTCAATTTCAACAAATTGAAATCCAACATGATATAATCCGCATACATAACAAAATCTTCACATTTATGTTTCAGAGGGAAATAAAAATTGCAAGGGATTATATTAGAACCAAATAGTTCAGGTTTGAATAGAAGCTTAGATTGTCTGTAACAAGCTCTAAATTTGTAAAAATCAGAGGAACGTGCGTTTCTTGCAGCCAAATAGTTAGGAAAGTTGATATTTTTGAATAGAATAGAAGACATTTATTCACATTCACAAAGACACACAAATACAACCAAACTAAATAACAACAACAGCAAACACAAATAAAACAAAAAAAAGAAATACAAAAATTAAAATGTATGATTTTGTGTGTCCTCGCAATGGTGAAACGGCCGCTGACTCAGCATTATGTTGAGGCGTTAAACGCCTGCAGCGCTGATATTCTGTCAGAACCGTCTGTGACTCGCGGAATGATACACAAATATACTCACATAAATAAAATTAAGACAAAGCATCATTCTACTTTTACAAAAAAATATTTCATAATCGTAAATGAGTCCTGTACTGATAATTTATTTGAATTAAAACTGTGGTTGCTGAATAAGCGCTCAAATTCAACGTTAAAATTGTACTAGGTACTGTAGGGACTAGGCTGTATACCGCTGGCACGTGGTAAACCTGACCACCTGGCAGGTTATATTGACCTTATTATGTATAATGATAGTATTTTTATATTGTGTAATTCTAGAATTAGATTTTAAAAGCGATTGTCAGCGGTATACGTGCCGGAGCGCAGATTGCTCCCGACGGCCTGAAGGGCTGGATCTATCTTTGTAAAGTATTATTATAACAGGAATAAAACAAAATAAGATACTGAAGAACTATCCTTTATATTCAATTAAGTTTAATGCCACGCGCGTAGATTCCATGTACCTAGCTCTAGCATGACTACAGTCCCCACAGTACCTACCTAAAAGAAAATAGGCCCGTGACGATGTGAGTTTCATTCTTTATAACATTCCTTGTCTAAAAATAGTTTTATTTAAAGTACGAGTTCAGTCTAACAGATAAGAACAAAAATACGAGTATATATAAAACTTCATTTTATCGACGAAACTCAAGTGGCCCTTATTTTCTTTTGAGTAGACTCTAAATAAATCTGTAAATTCCGTAATACTTTGTAGTAAGTATAACGATATCAAAGAGTAAACCATACATTGTTGCAGGAACGTGGTGGTACGAGTAGATGTCGGTTTCGAGGACTAAGTAAGTGCTAGCTCTTCGTTGGTTGACTTATCTCCAGACAAGTACTCGTATAAACCAAGACCTTAAGAGAGCCACTGAAGGGCCAATAAAGAAAATCATTCGATGTTCCACTTACTATCTGACTGCCAATTTTCACAACCATTGTTACAAGCAAAAATGACGTCTAAGTAGTTTGTGTTAACGGTTACCTGAAGTGAAAGCATCGTTTGTAGGTCTGTAGGCCTGTCAACTGCTGGAAGTAGGCGTCGCAGTGTGCGCGCGCGCGAGTGTGCTTGTACGCAACGGAGATAGCTGTCCGCAGGGGCTCTCAACTTAAAGAGAAATGCGCCGGTCTAACTTTTTTATCTATCAATAATGAGTCTGAGCTTAATTTGACGTTTTGCGTCTCTCAAATTGGCTCTGATGGAAAGTACCTAAGTATGCATTTACGAGTAGATGCACAGTTTTAATGTTATCAAAAAGCCATATAGATTATTTGTGCATCATTATTATTAGGAACATCAAGAATCATACTGTAGCAATCTTATTCAAAAATAAAAATGAGTGAATAAGCATGATGTGACGTCTGACGTGTGTTATCTACACTTACAGTAATGAAGCAGTCCGGGCGCTACGCGCGCGCTACGGGCCAGCGGACGGCGCGCGAGCGGGCCGCGCTTGCAGAGCCCTGGCCGTTCGGTGGTGGTACACAATTTTGGTGGGAAGTGAGTAGGGTGCGCCCGCGCCACAGTCAGTTGGTGCTACGCGCGGTACGCGCTCGCCTTTTCTTTTTAGTGCAGTGCGGTGTACATACGGACAAAATTGGACAACAAATTATAATAGTGCCACTACAGCGACTTTTAAAATAGTGTATGTCAAAAAAATATGAAACACGTTTTTGTTCCATTTTTGAAAATTGCAACAATTTTGTGAAAAAATGGAGCAAATTGCGGGTGTTTTGGGAATTGTTTGTAATTGGCATTTATAAAGTGACGTGACAGTGCCGCGGATTGTTGGAGTACACAGTGGATAAGCACTCTGGACGCCAGTTTTATTTTTTCTAATTTTTTCCTGTCTTGTTTGTAAATATTCAAGGGAAATTTAACTTTTTTGTTATATTTCATTTTTTATTTATGCCAATCACACTTTTCCTTTTTTCTTTTTGTTCTGTTAACTATCTTTTTACGTGATTCCTTTAACTAACTCTGCATGCTACATTTAATCCCGTAAAAAACAGTTTTATTATTTAATAATTTTACTACGTATCAATTCATAAAATAATTCAGTTGAAAATTCGTGTCGCATTTTCTCGTGTAGCCCGGGCGGGCAGTTCTGTTTTCGGCTGATATTCGGGTTGGCCGGGGTCGGCTGACTGGTTTTTTACAGTTCTAACGGGCGCGCGCGCCGGCCCGCAGCGACACAAATTTTTACGCATTTCTTTGTTAAAATTTATTCAACTTAATCATTACTATAATATCAAATTAATATATCCGATCGTAAATAATTTAACAAAACCTAAAATATCCGCGTGAACATCAAACTTTGCAAATATTAGCCCGTCACGAATCGAAGCAAAGGAGCTTTTTAGAATTACAATTGCATGTCATGCTCATGAATATGTAAAGCTAGCTTTTCTTTAGGTATTCGTAGTTAAGATAAATTCTTCGTAGGCACTGTCGGATACTACGTTACTCGTCCTACTAAGACCTAAAGTCTATCATTCTTGTTTTCTAGTTTCCACCCCGATCCCGTGCTTGTTGCCCCACTTTCGACCCTGGGTTCTCCCCTGTACGCTGTTGAAGGCACTTAAGTGATTCCTGTGACATTTGACAAGTGACGCGCCAAGTTCGAGCTAGAGAAACTGTTGAAAAGTGGACTTTTTATGATGTTGCCGCGGATCTGACAGGAGAAGACTGCACGCTACTTTCGATCTCGCTACAGCTTATCCAGGTGAGCCCCCGTCTCCTTAACATCTTCCTCTGCAGTCTGCACCTAGCGTGGTCAACCATACATTGTTACCTTGTTATGGCAATGTAGTTAATTCGACGTATCAACCTATTTACAACATAAGAATCGGTTCTCTCAGCATTGCTAGGACTCGATCTCAGTGAATGGTTGGCAATTTTCTAGGTAAAGTATTTTGAATTTTAATGTCAACATAAAATTGTTACTTACTTTGAAATTTACAAGATTATTGTTATTTTTGTGCCTTTCTTGTCTTTGCGAATGTTTTGTTTAATGCAAAATTCGTTTGAAAAATCACAAACTTATGATTGTGTGTTTCACTTGTGTAAACGTTCATGTGCATGCACGATATTGTGTTCCAATTGATTTAGTACCTATTAAAATTTAGTTAGTAATTGCATTACATCTCAGCAGGTGGATACATCATAATAAAATATTTTTAAATATTTATAAAACGGGTACACCGTCTAAAATAGTTAACTACACTTACCTAAATGATAATAGCAATTAGAAAAAATATATATTTATAAAAAATATCTACTTACTACAAATTGTAATCAAAGACTGAACAAATCGTACTAGGATTGATTACGTTACTCAAAATTAGGTGTTTTGAAACTTATTACTTAGTTCCGCACAACCAGGTCAGCGGTATTTCTTCAACCAAGTCTAGACAAATCCTAAATTCGAAGCAGGTGCTTTATTATCGTCTCACTGCGTTTATTGGACAGTGTATTTATTTCTTTTCATAAAGTAATTAATCGCTTTGATGCAATAATTAAGAGAACTGGTCGGGCGGAAAGCACTATAATTATTAGACGAAATTTAATTAAGTGGGCTACATAATTAATTTCCCTTAAATACTCTAAGTATTAAAATTACATATTGTTAGGTTTAGAATGATGTATGAGTTTTGTATTAGGGATGTGACCTAGAAGTACAGGACAACAGTTGTTCCTAGCGCCCACAGCACACATTGCTTCACAGAAAGTTTGGTGACTCATTTGGTTCCGTCGGATTGGAGGCGAAGGCTGTGTGTATCATCTACGACCTCTAAAATGTTAGTAATTAGGCCTTTTAGGTGACATATTGCAGCACGAAATACCTCATATCTATCAGAAATCAGTCGGTCAGGGATAATTTTCAACGATTTTTTTAACTTTGTCTAATAATTCCTGCATCCTCCTCTATGATGACAACTGCCAAAGGGGTGTACTTATGTTACATACTTTACAGCCCAGCTTATTGGTCGATTACTTTTCATCCGACATCGACCGACCGACCGACTACTAGTCTCATCCAGAGTACAGTTCGTAATTAAGCATTAAGCCATCTTCGTAACGGTGTGGTTCTGTATGTCCTGTATGTCGTGAAGCAACAGGATTAGCAACGGATTTTACAATAACTCAAGCACGTGAAGACTCTTAATGACGCATAAGAGCAGAATTAAAGAAAGTTCAAGTTTAAATTGTTTAATTATTTAGTATTAGGGACCTGAAATTCAGAAATGAAATCAAAGTTATTTGCTCTTGTTAATAGCATGTAGGTTGTCTTTCGCTAATTATAAGAGTTAATAAACGTAAGTTTTTTTTCCTGGCAATCCTTCCGGTTGCTTTTATGTCAGATATACATATGTACAGGGGGCCTACCACGCTCTCTTAATACGATTCAGTTTAGGCTCTAAACTGAACTGCATCGCTATTTCGTACCACGACGTTACTTTTGCGATTCAGTTCAAGCACGGTTCAGCGACAGCGATACAGACATTTTCATTCACTCACTTCAAGCGGTTTTCGTACCATGACGCTTAACTTGAGTGGGTATGGGGGCTATCGCGTATGAATTCGCCGCTAGAGGCGCTAGTGTAGCGTGAGGTCTCCGAAATGTCAAATATCATAGTTTTTGGGTGAGCTACGCGGGTTTATTTATAATTAGAATTTTTTTGTGAATATTTTGCATTACCTGAAATTTATTACGGCAGTCTGTGTTTTGAGACAGTTTTGTCTTTCGGAAACTTTTGTCCTCCCTTTTTTTTCGAACAAAACGGGACTACGCAACGCTGTGGTTGCTCGATATTTTTAAGGTGTATTAAATATGATTTTAATCTAAACTTTGTTTTCACGCCCGTAATCACAGACTTTGAAAGCCACACTTAAAAACCTCACGCAACAGTGGCGCCATGTAGAAAGACGAAAAACGATAGCCCTCATTGAATCGCTTCAGTGTCAAATTTAGCGATTCAGTATGTTACTCATTCAGTCAATTATTTTGGACTTCTAAGTATTTTACTTGGAATATTTATTAAACTTCAACAACTTTTTAACTTTTATTCAAGTTTTATAACTTTTCATAGATACTCCTCACGACATTGTGCTTCTTAACTCTTCATTGATAAAACTAATTTTTCAGTGAGAAAAGAGACTCGTGGATTAGTGTCAGCGTAAACATTATTTGTAATCAGCACAACGGTTGCTAAGAACACGGAATGACATAGTGTTATGGTTTTCCAAAATAAAGAGGTTTTAGTATAGAATATTTGGTTTGCATATAGCGGCATCCCTTTCGCGACTTAGCGTTTCAGTTTCGGACCAGAGACAATATCGGTTTTTTATTCACTTGTAAACCATTGAGACTCAGCTCTGAGAAATAAACGTCGTGGTACCAATTTCGACGATTCAGTTTGGGTGCCTAAATTGAACTGCTCTGCGTTTGGATCGTTTATGAAAAGATCATGGTAGGCCCCCAGGCTATCAAAAATCAAACACGTTTTGTCATTGTATTGTGCACACAATATACCGCGAACAGGGTGCATGTGCAACCCGAGCCAATAGAAAGCTACCATTAGCGAGTCGTCAATTGCATTTAACATTGGCAAGCGTTAAGGTCTACGTCTACCAGTGACACATATACCGCGGGGCAGAGGCGGGGGCGCGGGGAGTCCGCAACTTTCACTCGCGCGCCGGAGATGTGCGCCCGCGCGGTGGATCTGCGGCAATGACCACGCGAACTGGCAACAAGGCGACATGTCAAGTGCACAAGAGTACACTTGCAATCTACTTGCACCAGAAGCTCAGCGTGATACAAGACGAATAGTAGTCTGGTACTCTAGTTATCCCATCATAATGTATGTTTCGTATCAACAATATTTTGTTTTCAAGAATCTTAACAAGCGGTTATGAATGAGGAGGTGATCCTCACTCGCTAACCGATATTGGTGTCATTAAGTAGATATTTAGTCTAGAAACCACCGTACAGGTAGGCTTTGGAGAAGAACAAAGAGTTCCGAGCAAAGTAAAAATATTTTCGGCGTGGAGAGTAAGACAGTCGGTGAAATTACTGGCACTTGAGGTATCCCATCTTAGGCCTCTAGGTTGGCAACGCATCTGCTATCCCCCTGGTATTGCAGGTGTCTATGGGCGGTGGTGATCTCTTACGATCAGGAGACCCACTTGCTCGTTTGCCATCCAGTCGAATAAAAAAAAAGTTACTACAAATACTAGGGTGAATATTTTCGTATCTCGTTTATGACGATGAAGTATTAGGATTTCTCTGCAAATCTCTTATTTATTTTTGAATAGGTACGTTGGTTGCGATCAGCTGATCCCACAAGCCGCGCCTGCGTCTGCGCCTGTGCTGCGCTTTCACCACGATGGCCAATGGCCGCTCGATCTATGTTATTGATTCTACTCGTAGCGACATCGCGTGCGCGGTTTATATGTAATGTATGTAGATTTATGACACCTAAAAAATTTTATTGGATATCAAAATATGACAACAATTAAAGTAAACTACAAATCAGGTAATGAAGAAGATGTTTTTCTTCTTAATTACCTATTGGCTATAAATTATTTCCATCTGAATGATAAGCATAACAGCTGTAAAAATTTAAATTTAAACCTTTTATTTGTCGTCAATTAAGAAAATGGTTCAACACTTTGCAAAAACCTTCCCTAACGATACTAGGAGCAATTCTGCTCTACAGGTTAACAAGAGTTATAGCCTATATACTCCCTTCTCAATAAAAAATGTAAACATTCCCAACTAAAATGGTTTTGACCCTTATAACCCTTTAAAAAAAAAACTATCGCGAAAGGACTAACTATTTCCTAATTTGATGGTCAGATTTATCAATTTACTGATTGTGTGTTCGATACTTAGATTTTTCATGTCTTTTGTGACAAAATGTAAGTAACTTTTATATTATGATTGTTTTTTATCAAAATATCGTAGTGAAATAGCTAACTGTCATAACTAATTGTCTAAATTTAACTAACTATCTAATATTAATTTAATTATATTTGTAACTAACTAAATAATTGTCGTTAATACTTTGAGCGAGACACCTAGCATTTAAATTCCAATCTTCTTCTTTATATTCTATTCAATTGCCCAACCACGTACTCTATCTTGTTTTTTAGGGTTCCGTAGTCAACTAGGAACCCTTATAGTTCCGCCATGTCTGTCCGTCTGTCCGTCTGTCAGCGGCTAAGCTCAGAGACCATTAGGACTAGAATGCCGTAATTTGGCATGAATATACATATCAGTCACCCTGTCGAAGTGGTAAAATAAAATAAAAATTTTGGGTCCCTTCCATAGACGTGAAGTGGGGATGATGTTTTTTCTCGACTAATCATATAGTGTGGGGTATCGTTGGATAGGTCTTTTAAAACCATTGGGAGATTGCATTAGTAGTTAAGAGTTTACTAGCAGCCTGAGGTATAAATATACCTAAACATGGAAGATTCCGTACACAATGCGAAATCCTTAGAAAAATATTACATAAGTACCTACTTGATTTTTTCGTAATATTTGCGGAACCCTATCTTGGGCATGTCCGACACGCTCTTGGGCGGTTTTTTTTACAGTAAGTATAAGAGTCTTGCTTACCCTAAGCCATATAAATTGTCAAAAATATTTTAAACGTTTTATAGGTTCCCACTCCCATATAGCAAAAGGGGGGAGGGGGGCGCGCAAAAAAAAACCTAACAATGGAATGAAAAGCCACCAAAGACAACTTTTTTTTTTCAAAACTTTGTACTTTTCTAATAATACTATATTATAGCCACACGTCAAAAAGTCAAAAATATTTTGTTATATTTCCCGATAAACATTCTTTGTATGTCTTTGTGAACAAACATCCGTAGTATGTATTATAATGAATGAGTTTGTGATTTATTTGCGATGTACTAGAAACGACTATATTTTTTTACGATTATCGTTGTATGTGAGCAGCGTGTGTACTGTTCGTATCGCAAACGGCGGAGCGCGGAGAAAGCTACTCATCTCGGCAGACCGGTCGCTCGAGCCGCCGGCTAGACCTAATTCCTAGACCTAGACCGACTCACTCCTATGACCTAAAACAAAATAGCTTCTCATTAAGCTCTTATTTAAAAAGAAAACAAATTTTCCATAAATTTTTCTTGATTACTTTGTAATTGTCAGAGAAGAGCAAACTCGTTGAAGTCTATTGAAAGAAATTGCGTTTTCCAACAAGTTACATTCCCGAATTTCAATTTACTTTTATAAGAAAGTTTCATATCTTTTGAAAATTATTTAACCAGCAAACAATTAAAAAAAAAACTTTTATAAAAAATAAATACCATACGTATTCAATACAGAATACCATTCAAATTTTTGGAAGTTAAGGGACACATGTTACGTCGAACAGTACAATACAGTTTTGTAACACATGCTGCCCAAAATACATGTAAGTAAAGGCTTTCCCATCGCGTGAGGCTTTCTCCGGCGTAAGATAAAGGGCTGCGACAGATGTACCACGAACCCTTCAATCAGTCAATATTTGAATTCAAATTTGGAACGGCAGGTAGAAAAAAAAGAACATCTGCATATACGGTGTGGGAACATTGCCGGGTATGCGACAGGCAGTCAGCAATTTGAGTAGATATTTATAGGTATTGTATTTACAAAACAGTTGACTATTTTAATATGAATCATATATGCTCATGCGAATTATACACCCTGGCCAGGCAAGTAGGTTAAAATTAAAATTACACACACAAAGATCAAAATTTGACTGCCTGTCTGTTTCTCAAAAAAATAAGCTACCGGGAGTCAAAAATAAATACTATCCCTTTGTCTGATATTATTGGATGTTTAATTATAAAGATATGTTCAACTTAATCTGATTAAGTACTCAATTTCCTGTTCCCATTTTATTTAGCCGTACTTAATTAAAGGCGTAAACGACTTCACTGTGAATTCATTGAAGAATTTGTATCTCGCAAAATGCCAAAGCGAAATTAATGTGGTGGTTTAATTATTGTGGTACCGTGGCAACAATGGTACGTCGGGACACCTGACAAAAGGTTCCATCTCTTAATGGGTTAGTGGGTTCAAGACGTGTCGAGTAACTCCCGCGCACATGATCTAACATCCGGCGCTTATTAAAACGATTTCCGGTTCGTTCCGGATTTAAGGGCGATATAAATAAGGGGTGATCACAATAGGCCGCGTCTAATGACGGTGTTCGAACGTTTAAGATCAATACAAAGGCGTTATCTAAACGAGCATAAACAAATTACAGAGTGGGATATCAGTGCGTGAAAAAAAATTGATTCTAATAACGTAATAACAATTGTAATACGGTATTTGACAACTTCTGATTTTGCCATATCTTAATATTATTTTGAAAATATAGATAAACAGATAGTGTTTAGCGAAGAGAAAATTTAAATCGGTTGAAAATTAGATTGATAGTGATTTTTTGAAAAATCTATATACCTGTCTTTTTCGCAAACGCTTTTCTCTATGCAGCAAGTATGGCGGTACTGGCGTGTGACGTCACATGCCAGTATGTCTTTCTCTGTCTAATCTTGAATTTCAAACCTTTATAACTTTGTAATTTGTAAACGTAGGTTAAAAATTGTTTTTCTATTCGATAACAGGCATTGTGTAGTTTTCATTTATAAAACATATACAAAATAGTCAAATACCGTATTAGTAAAGGTAAAATCATGTTCATAAAACAGCGATTACTTAATAGACTCAATTTTAAGCAGTTAATTTAAAAAGAAGTGATTAATCCAGTAGTTTGACCCTTCACGAAGAGGGCATAGGTTTAAATTCAAACCCAGTTATTAGTATATGTACCTACTCGCACCTTCTGTAATAAAATTCAATTGTGAAATTTATTTCATCTGTTGTGGACTTTAAAATACCCCAGGTACACACTTGTATGTAAGGCAATTTAAAAGTGTTAATCGTATGTAAAGTTCTCAAGCCGTAGTTTCCCTATTTCCCCTGAAAGGGGAAGTCTGAGCCCAGCAGGATTATATTTATACGTATAGCCTGGATAATAATGAGTATATAAATTTAATTCATAAAGGGGTCAGACCACTTGGAAGAACTATGGGATTCAAATTGTTTCTAGGCGGATGCCTAAGTTAGACTCAGTAAGTGCCACATTAAAAAAAAGATTAACATTATGTAATGACCGTAAATACCTATTACATGCCAAGTAACTTAACCTTTTCGATTATTAGCATCCTTGACTTTTATTCCTTACACTGTTCTATACAAACACAACGTCATTCGAACCTTTTTTCCGATTTCGGTAAAATCTATGTATTGGTTGACTACCAAAGGCAAGAAGGCTCCATGAAGACTTTGTGAGTGAAAAAGACAAAAGCATGTGCGAGTGAGATGCCGCACGGGCAATGTCCTGATTTGTCAATAAACTTGACCCACATTTCATTGAGAACGAGTTGGGCAGGAATCTTCGTAAAGCAGTGTTCATAATTATCTAATTTAGACGATTCATTTAAATAGATTTTGTTTTTTTTACGCGATAAATAAGTATACTATTATTTAGGCACTGCTGCTTAAAGCTAAGAGCTTAAATATAATTAGGTAATCTTACGTATCCTTAGATAGATAATAAAATAAATACTACTATAATGCATTGCACTGCTACTACTCGTTCTAGAATATTATTTTCCTAGATCTTTCTATTTCTCTATTTCCAAGAAATTACTCAATTGTCTAAACCTTTTAATAATTCAATCCAAATTTGAACACACAGAAAAATAAGAAAAGTACGACTAATTATAGTTGGGATAACTGTTTTAAACAGTTATTTTAAGAATCAGGGAAAAGCGGTGTCGGTCTAAATGATCAAGGAATGTGTAAGATGTTTAGTATGGGCACAGGCTTAGCGTGAGGTCCTCGTCCGGTGTAACGGTCCTGAGAGGGCAGCATTTCGGGCGTGCGCGGTGCCGTGCGCGCGCGCCTCTGTTGCTACGCCGACATTACTCTATCCTAAGTTAAAAGCCGTCCAAGTGTGTCAGACAACACGTAGAGTAGAGTTCCGTACTGACAAGCGACAAATATTCAATATTATATTTTGATTAAATAGGTAACTAGTTACTCATTAACTTGTAAAACGTAATCAGTTGCGATAGTCGTCCTTTTAAATTCGTTATTGATATACTTTCTGATTTTATTTAATTATGTCGAATCAGCTGTTTTGCCTGTAGTAGGGGTAGAATACACTTGACTTTAACAAAAATGTATGCTTTTAGCGTAATATTTTTTGCAAGCGAATCCTTAAATCAAAAAATGATCTTACCAAATCTATTATGTTTTTGAAAGAGCCATGTTATCTCACACTATGGGTTTAGACGAGTAAAAAATCTGCCCATATTACGTATAGGGGAGGTAACATTAAAAAAAAAACAAAAAAATATTTTGCTTCTTTTCTTCTGTGATTAATAAATAATAATATATCCATTAAAAATTACAGCCTTCAAAAAAGAAAAAGAAAGCAAAAGCATTTATTCGTGAAATTATTATACAAAATACTATAGGTATAGAATTAAACAAAAAAATACTTATCACGGTCACGAAATGGTCCCAAATCAGCATAATACCGACCGTGCGAACGGCGCTGCTCTTCTAGCACTAAGACTTTCTAAGGTAAGCCGCGGACGTAGGTACGGACCGACATGGCAAAACTATAATGCACGGGTCTCCACGAAAAAATCCTACGAAAACGTCAATATAGGTTACCACTCCCACCATGTAGACCTGCTCTTGCTAGACGATCGCCCGCCTATTCTCATTGTTGTATATACAACTATATCTGCAATCACTGCAACATAAAACGTCTTAAAGTTCCCATTGCGGTGGGACTTGTAAAACGGTGGTTAATCACACGGAACTACAGTGAAACGGAGGATATTATTGAAGTTATTAAGAAAAAATAAACCTCATCTATGCACACCTACATGAACACACACACTCTCTAAACATGCGAGCACACATATTTATTTGAATTTGTATTTATGGCTTATATTTAATACGTAACCACAACATTTTTTTATCATCATGAACATTTGTATCCTTTTGGTCTACTGGTAATATTAAAAACGAGGTTTAGTCTAAAAAATCATAAAATTATGTACAAAATATAATATTCAGCCAATATACAGGCTTAGCCTAGTTTGGCCTCTGACGGATTACTAAGTTGTATATACAGTTATCTCTTTTGGTGAAATAAATTATTTTGTATTTTTGTATAAGGTTCTTTGTTGAATTACGGAATCCTAAAAAGTTCTCTTTTCAGTATTACGCTTCAGTTATTATATTACATAATATAAACTTAAATACTACTACACGCTACTTGCACATAATAATATTAGTTGTTATTACAGAAATAATTATTTATTAACCACTACTAGCTGTTTATTAATTATTGACCAGATATAGTCTGAAACGCTGATCGTAACCGTATGGGCATAAAAGCTGTAAACGGTGTTTACACAGTATATTACACACACACACACACACACACACACACACACACAACTGCGCATTACACAGTGTACCTAATGCGTATTTTTCAACCGGAATTTAAAAATAATTAATAGGTTAGTCTTATTGACTACTTCACCGGGATCAAACAAAACTTAGCTGTAATCAGTTACCGCCCGCTAAATATAATCTTCCATTGAACGATGAGCTCAATGAACAAACTTGCTTGCCCAAGCACAACAATAATTGCGACCATAGACCCAGTTTCCAGTACTTACATTATAACTACAAAGTTTTGTCCCCTACTGCAGCGAATGCGCTAATGATATCGCATTTCATTTAATGCTCCACATTAAGGTGGTTGCTTTCCCGTAGTAAATAATCAAACCTGGTAAATGTTAAATTGCCAGTAATATTAGAACCTTTGTCCATCTATACACCAGTTTTTCATTCTAGGAAATGTAATCCTACTTGGCCTTCCTTTTCGGCATGAATTACGTTTGGACAAGTGTTTTTTGTAATGTCATTATTATTTTGGTATTGAAGGGTAACAATGATTTGAAATTCTACTTTATAAAATGTCTTGCACTTAGAAAACTCGAGTATAATATATATGTACAACATTTGTATTTTTCAACTACCAAAGATTTTTCTGCACTACTACCTGTGGAATGCTCTGTTGGTTTGAATGGATGCGCAGAAGCAGTGGTCTCTAAAAACAAATCATCTGAATATATTAAAGAACATTTGTAGGTAGGTAGACATTGTAATTCTTCAACGCCCCGGCTTCGCCCGCTGGCCATAGAGATAACCGTTAATTATTTATCTATATAAAGTTAGAGACGGTTCATACGAACTGTATACCATCACACAAGTATCTCGACGTAGCAAGTAAATGTTTTTGGCTTCGTGTTGCATCTCTCTAAGTAGTAAATATGTACCTTAATCTTCAGTGTAAGTAGTTTTAATTTGCGATTCGTTTACGTGCCAGTAACACAAGCGTTTTACATGATGATTGTATTATGTAAATGGCCGAGTCCCGAAGAGCGAACGGTTCCTTAGCACGTGGTGTGAGCAGGGCGGCGAACGGCCTTGTTGGCGGCGGAGCGTGCGCGCAGTTAGCTACGTCACGCGGGCCGCGGCTAACGGGACCCGCACGTGGTCGCAGCCCACTACATGATCATAATTATTAGCGGGGAGTTCGCCAACGTCCGCGTTTTGATAGAAAATATAAAAAGAGGATACTATTGACTTCCCATTAATTTATAAAGTTTATTGTTTATATGTAGTGTTTAAAAATATGGGACACGAATTTTAAATAAGTTTATAAGAAACTAATAGTTGCAGATGAGTAGAGATGTTCAGAATCCAAAATTTATTGACTTGTTTTCTTATAGTCATGTAAAGAGTTAATGACATACATATTATGAATATCGAAGTATTTTTCTCACAGTGTATCGAACAGAAATACGATTTCATTCGCATACCTATCCACTAGCAAAATGAACAGAAATCTCGCGCGCTAGAAGCAACAAGCGCTGCGCAGGCGCAGGCCGGGGAAAGGTCTCGCCCGTCACGTAGGCTGTACTTGACTTTGAATCGAGGTTTCGCGGACACGGCGGGCGGAGGCGCGGGGGACGCGTCTCAAAAAGTGAAACGTCCATAACAGTACCCGTGTGATTCACAGATTGGATCCCCAGGCTCATTGCAGCGAATTTGTGTGTAGTACCAATAATTATTCTCATTAAACATGCTATCTAGCTGGTTAATACTGTGTAAAAACACGATATTCTGTACAAACTGAAGATGATTGTTTAAAATTAACGATAATTAAGGGTTCATATATGGTGGGGGTACATAACAGGATGCAAGGATTCTCCCTATAAGGTTTTCTGACGCGCTTGTGTAAAACGCCAAATCTCCTCTTGGACTCCCCTATTATTAAATGGGTTTTAAAATTTCCCGTGAGATATGCGTGCCGTTTTACCCGGTTATTTGAAGACGGATTCGCGTGACTTTCTTCTCATGAATATCTCGTTTATAGCGTCACATGAAATGACCCAATGATCCGAGGCCAGCGGCAGCGTGATCAAACGGGATGCTCTTCAAATTTTAACCAAAATTAGGTCACGCGCAGAACCGGTCGCTGCGAAACCTGGTGTAAGAAGAGCCTTACTCAAGTTTAATATTTGCGTGTCTCAATTGCTTCCTAAGGTATAAATGTACCGTCGACGAACTGGAGTCATAGTGCTCAAACAAAAAAGTTTTTTGGAAAAGTTTTACTCGTATTTGTAAAAAATGTTTATACCTTTTAACACAGTTGAAGCTAATAAACTGCCCTCCTAAGCCAAAAGGCGCTATCAAAAAACAAAAACACTTTTGAGTTATTTATACTATGTGATGCGGAACGTCTTAAGCTACACAATAGTACCAATAACTCAAAAGTTTTTTTCAGATAGCGCATTTTGGTTTAAATAGGAGGGCAGTAAAATATTTTGAACTTTGGTCGGGGTGGTCGACTTAATTGTAAACATAATATCTGCACTGCAAATTAATACCTTTAATGGGGCGATAGGCGTTTGTTTTATTTCAATAAAATTTTCTATGTGAGTGTTTTCCCGGGACAGAATCGACCCAGTTTCGCCTTATCTCGGGGAAAACGCGTGTTTTCGAGTGTACATGTTTTAAAACCAAGTTTAATTTTATTACAGCCTTTAAAACGGTCATCTTCAGATTTGACAAATTTTATGACCATTCGTTTTACTGTCTTTAGCTGTAAAGCCTGAAATTGGAACAGATTTACTTTCACATTTATTAATAAAATGCAATTAGTAGTGTCTGACCTTTGCCAGGTTTTATTCCGTGGAAAGCACGTAATTTTGTATTTTTTTTTTAGTTTCATGACGAATAAGAGACAGAAATACCTGAATCTGTTTGATATAGCTAAATTTTAAATTATTTATGTTGCCTATATGAGTATCTAATATCAATCACATTTAAAAATTAAATAAAGATCAATTGCATATTGCATCAGGTTTAATCAAGCATGCAAGTACACTAAAATTACACTAGAAAACGTATTTTTCGATTTTTTTTGCTTACGGAATGAAAAAATAACAGTAAATAATGTCCTATTGGAAACGTATATACATACATGTAGAATGGGATGTAGCCGGTTTTCCAAAAAGCCGTTATTGGGGTCAGGTGGGTTCCGTTACCCGGGACAAACCTGTTCACCGCCACAGTTTTGGCAGGACTCTGTGACTTCAACAATAGGTAGATAGCTTCTTTTATATTGGAAATAAATAGGAATTCCTTTAGAATACGAGTGTTCCAGTTTATATTCGCTATATTAGAAAATGTGACGTACGTGCACACCTAATAAGAGAGATGTTATGAAGCTCCGTAATCTTAATCTTTGTTTTCCGTTCTTATCTGACAAATATTGGATAATCCGAAATCATTTCGTACCCGTACCATCCTAAATATTTAAGTATATATCGATAGCTGGTACAATATTTACTACTATACTATACTATAATCTGTCCCCAGATTCAGATTCGAAAATTCATATCCGCAATATCCATGCTAACTAAACATAATAAGAAGCAGATTAATTAAGTTAATTTACAGATAAATGACATGAGTACCTACAAATATTATTTTAGGGTACAATACACACTGTGACAGATCTTAGAACTCAACTTCCATTTACCAAAACATATATTAGATGTATATGTAAACTATTTATTGCACATGAAAAATAAAATAAATACAAATACACAGAAAGGAGATCAAAGGCGAGCTTATCCTTAAAAAGGGATGTTGAGATAATGATGTTGTGATGCAGCTAACCTAGTTAAGAGAAGACATTTTATTAAGACGAAGATATATAGGCAAACAGTTTAAATTACATGCATAAAGAGGAAAATAGAAATACTTAAAAAAAAGGAAAATAAACACCAAATTATATACATTAACTCCAACATAAAAACAAATAAAACATTTACAAAAGCGGACACAGTCTCGCCTCAAGTGTCAGTGTCAATGTCAAGCCACAATTTCTTTAACCTTTCCCTGAACGAGGCCACCGACGGAGATTCCCTTAGGGACTAGAGTAAATCGTCTCACAGCTTGACAGAATGGATAGTGAAAGATTTAGCATAAGAGCGTGCATTGTTAGGCGGGAAAGCAAGTGTAAGTTTGGAACTCGACCGCAAACGGTGACCGCTTCCAGCGGTCATGTAGCTTAATCTTTCAGAGAGGTAAGAAGTAAAAGCAGGGTTAAACAGGACATTATGAAGAAGGCAGATGGTCTCAATGTATCTGTGACGACGAACAGGTAGCTAATGAAGCTGTTCGCAGACCTTACTGTACTGCAGTACGTAGACCATAAATGTACCTGATAAAAACATTCAGCAGACGTTCTAGCCTGTTAAGCAGCTCGAGCTGCTTAACTGAGAGAGGATCCTTTCTCAGGTTAAAAAAAGCAATGTCACCATAATCGAAGAGAGGCTAGAATAGAGAACGAGCGAGTGTAAGTTTCGTTTGAAACAGAAAAAGTACTGCAGACATCTCAAGGAGTGAAGTGATGCAAAAAGCTTTCGACTAACCTCATTTATATGAGCAGTCCACGAAAGTTTGGTCCATGATAATACCCAAGTTTTTAACCGTAGTTGATAACGGGATCGTAGTTCCTCAAAATAACATTTTAGGTATTACCACTTCCGATAGTCCATCAATAAAATAAGAACTGCCAATAATTAGAGACGCAGGTCTTAGCAGCATTAACTTTTAGACCAAACTTTTAGCATAGATTTGCAGGTCACCAGCGTATAAATGGTAAGATGAGTGAAGAGAGTTGATAATACCATTAATAAAAATTGAAAAAATAATTAAATTATAGGATTTGATATTTTTTTATGCAAACACGTCAATAATTTTATAGCTCCTTCTGGTAATAATGAACATGATAAAACGGGGTTGCGTATTAGACGTATCGGGCTGTCCTCCAATTAGTTCAATTCAAATGGTGTCATCTGGCCGATGACGTTGTAAACACGTACCAACTGGCGATCTAACGGGATGGACTATACAACCTGAAAACAGAAATAATGAACTACCATCGCTCTATAGAGCTGTCATTTTGCGCTGATACCGTTAAACAGTTAAAAATTTGACGTCTTTAATTATTGCCCCGATTTGTGTGCTTATTCCCACGGTAGGCATACGGCTGTCTTCGATGTATCCACTTAGTTTCCTATTCTTTCCAATATTAAATATGTAAGTAGATATAAATCGGTTTTTAAAAAAACTACGGGAGAACAGAGATTCTAATTGGCGGTCAAGGACTTTAACTCCGATTATATTAAAATACGATTTTCCTTGTTAATTAATGCGATGTCAATGTGACGTTTACTGTGAAGTGGTTCCATAGTGGCTCACGTATTAAAGTCCTTGACCGTACATGTACCGGCAAAGTCTATTCAAACGCCAGACCTATATAATATAACTTTGGTTTCACTTATTTAGGAGAATCCATGTCCATACTAATATTATAAATGCGAAAGTGTGCGTCTTTGTATGTTTGTGTGTTTGTATGTTTGTCCGTCTTTCACGTCAAATCGTAGCGACTGATCGACGTGATTTTTGGCATATTGATAGTTTATGGGCCAGAAAGTGACATAGGCTACTTTTTATCCCGGAAAAATGCACAGTTCCTGAGGGAACACCACGCGATAACCGAACTCCACACGGGCGAAGCCGCGGGCATAAGCTAGTTTAATTATAAAGCTAGTAAAGTCAACTATGGTACTTTACGATTTACTGCTTCGAAATTAAATTCTTATCTTCGGCAATAAATAAGTGAAAACTGAAAAGTTAGATCCGTGCCTACGTTTAATTTTTTATTTTTAATTTTAATCGTTCCATATTATTTTCCGTCAAGACAAGCCTTACAAAATGCAGCAACAAAATCTACAAGCCGGAGTTTTGTGTTGGTTGCCAATATATAAAAAACTATCTTTTATCACGCACTATATAAGTTATCCTCGGGAACTAAGCATTTTTTCGGGATAAAAAGTAGCCTATAATATTAATATGGATGAGTCAAAATCAGTAGAGTAGTTAGGGTGTGCAAAAATTATCACCGTTTGTATGAAAGGCAGGTTTCGTTTATACCCACTACGTATTGCTCTTGAGACTGATTCATCATCGCCCAAACCGTTGGGCCTATACGACACGATACAGTTTATAAACACAAATGACATCACGCTAGGCGGACAAAATTTTGGTGATGGCCAAAAGAGTTTGTTGCAGTGACCGTTACAAGTTTTGTGATTCCTAAAGAATGAAGCATTGACGAGATAGCTAGAACTGTTATGTTAAATATAAGGTTAATAATTATCTCGTACCTAATTTAATCTCTTTCAGATATACAAACGTACCGTACAGTAGCACTTGCGTCGTTACCACATCAAATTCAATTAATCACTTTGGAATGTCAAATAAGCGTAGATTAAGTTTTTATTCATTTCAGTCCAAATTGTATTCAAGTGAAGCACAAAGTAGATTTTGCATCATAAAATGAGTGCATATATTATTATGTACCTACTTATAGGTCACTAAATTCAATGACAATCTGAATCTTATTCGAGTACGTAACTATTTTATTATTGGGTTGGTCGATTTTTTTATCTATCATATTTATTTATGTTAGATTAGTGAAATTTTGGATATAGTTTTTGTTTACTAGCTATAAAAGTGGTAGGTATAGTCTAAAATAAAACAAAAAACATTTTGTGTCATACTCAAGTAGTAATCGAGATACTAGTATCAAAGGAAACGTAAGAAAATTTACGTCTACCTGCGCAACAGTTCTATAATAATATTAATAATAATAATTTATTTCAGATTTCTCATATCCATAGATTGTTAGTTACACTTAGTTAGTTATAAGCACTTATAAGACTGTTAGTATGCAAAACAAAATTAAATTAAGTAAAAATTAAAACTAAATTACATTAATTGAAAATTAAAACAAAATTAAATTAAATAAAAATTAAAACAAAATAAAATACCTACATCAAAATAGTCATTATAAAATTTAATTAAATTAACCTATAAATGCTGCCCCTAGAGTCCATAATGTACAGAGTTCCAGTGCCTACTCATTGCGCAGGCCGGGTCAGCCCAGACGAGCTGTAGGAGACTGTTGGGACTGTCGCGCACCCGATACATCAGGGAGGCTGTCCTCTTGCGAAGTATCGCGCTAAAACTGTCAACCCTAGCCTCCGCGAGCATTCCTGAAGCACTACACCTATATGGTGTCCGACGAGTTCCAAATCCTGGAAGCAGGCCTATGCCCAGCACTTGAACATGTGTAGGCGGAAGATGAAAGTAAAAAAACTATTAAATAATTTACACAAAGGTAGCCTCGATGGCGCTGGAGCTAATCCGTATTTCAAAAAAACGGGGCTTTCCAAAATTTTAAAACAACTGATTGGCGATTGCTTTTTGACCTTTTTTTTGTTTGTAACAATAAAGTACTTTATCTTTAAATAATTACGAAAAAGAGTTTCTTCAGAGGCGAGGCCTAGTTTAGATCGATTTTTCTCCTAAAAAAATCCCAATAATGTATAGCTAATTTTATCGTATTCGTTTCCCATTATCGAGATCGCTCGTTTGATGGTACAGTATAATGTGAGCTAGCCGCAAACTATCCGCTAGAAGGTGGATAGTATCTGTGGCACCGTGGCCGAGCCGCCATGCTGCGCTCACAAAAAGATCCGCTGCGCTCGCGTCGCAGTGGGTCACTGTGCCGCGCGCGTTGATGTCTTTTCCACTGCTTTATTTAGACATCTTAAATCGCTGTTTTAATCCTCATTTTCCTTACTAAAATTATAGCACGAAAGTGAGTTTGATTGTGTGTTCCGCTTTCTTATCTTATTTATTACCATATAATTTTGCATATATCACATTAAAAGATCAGAATAAAATAGTAAAAGCATCCATCCACATTTTATCTTGAAAAAAAAAGTAGTCCTGAGGGCGCTCGATAAATTAATTCTTCGCTGGTGAAGTCGCTGGCAACAGCTAGTACAGTCAGTTACAAAAATATGTATACACGACCATAATGTTAAGTGCATAAAGTCGTGTACAAATGTTTTTGTAACTTTGGCCGTGTCGATTTCTTTGCACTTGACTCTAAGTACCATATACTGACTGAGTTGAGACCTGAGTTATTTGGTTTTATTCCATATAAAACACCCTAAATGAAGTGTACAATGCCGTGTATGTTAAGAAAATGTACCTAAGTACATACATCGGTGATTTTGACTATTGATGAACCGTTTTTTGTGTAGTGGTAAGTACATACCTGACTTCATTTTTGATGACAAATTTGTTTGGGCTATCCCGAAGTCAAACGTCAAAACAATACCATACGAATAAACAATTGTGAGAATATTTCGAATTCACATACAATTATGCATATCTAGAAATAATTCTCTGCCAATTCTTTACTGCAGTCAAAGTTTAGTAATGTGTACGTGGTAGTTCATTTACTATTTATCTTCGTTGTTTTGATGTTGGCCATAGGGACGCCTTATGTTTTTTTACCAAAGTGTTTATTTGTGTTTCCTACTCGTGAAAGATAAAAAAGCAGCCCAGTTCCCTGTCTCAATGGAATTTCCAAAAATTTCATCTACCTGCCAAATTTCAAATCTCTAGCTCCTGTGGCTTATGCTGTGCGTTGTTTGTCAGCCAGTCAATTCTTTAAAAAAAAAATCTAACCTGTGTAATGAATGTGTCACTGCTGTTATAAATAAATCATTTTCTTTCTTTCTTTCAATGGTAGTGCGCATGACATTGTTTTGTAGATAGGTAGGTATAGATGACAGGCGTATTTTAATATAAAAGTGATATTTGAAAATGGTTTTAATGATGACGTCAAAATTTTGTGTAGAGGCTACGCGAGCAAAAAATAATCTGGTTAAGTCACATCTCTCGGAAAACGCGTCGTTTTAGTTTTGCACAAACCCGTAGAATAATAAATAAATAAATAAATAAATAATAAGGTAACTTTAAAGTATTCATTTATCGGCTTTATATCGCATCCCTTCTAGAAAAGCACCTGCAGTCATGTGGACACAATCAACGAAGTAAGAACGGGACGTAAATAATAACAGTTCATGCTTAGGGTGTTTGACCTCTCTCGTCCGCGCCCGAACCAGTTGACTGAAGAAATAAGCCACAGCAGCGGTGGCTTTACCGACAGACACTTATGAACCAAAAAATAAATTATAAAACCATAGACCATGTAAATTCAATTTATATTCAGAAAAATCGCTTTTAATAACTAAATTAAAACAGGGGCTGTTTCACCATCTATTGATTAGTGTTAAATGGCGGTTAGGTGTGATGCTGTCTCTATTTGTTTTGTTCGAATAGACGGAGACGGCATCACATTTAACCGTCGGTTAACGCTAATCAATGGATGGTGAAACAGCCCCTAAAACTATAAATAAATACATACGGATGTCTTATGTCCCAAATAAAAATTGAAATAACTGTTTTAGTATGTAAAGCAGTCTTGCAAGCAAAATCTATTTAGTACTTACATAAAAGTTGTTCAGGTTTGACAGTTACATATTTTATATTCTGATACTAGTAAAATGAGCGTATCATTTTTTTAAACAAGTGGCTATAATAAAACTTTTTGAATACCTAGGAAAAGTTAGGCATTCCTGCCAACGAGAGATGGCACTTTATATTTAGTAAAACGTATTTATTTACACAAGATCAATATCGTGCACGCATTAGCATAAGACTATTAAATTAAGCTATGTTTTATTATTGCGGTCTTGAATAATATTGCTTGGCGACATTATGACGCTTTTATTGCGAATTAATTGTGTAATTTTATCCAGTTTTTATTTATTTAACGCTTCTGCACTATGGTAGTAATGAGCATAATTGCGAGTTGAAAATAGCACAGCTTTGTAATTACCATCACCCTTTTTAAGTAATTTCATATAATAGCTTTGATGTTTGACACTTTACAAGTAAATACTTAGTTTTGCACTGCGAACCATTATCAATTGACTTCAAATATGAAGAAGGTTTTCAGCTATACAATAATATAAACTGATGTTGATTTGTTAGTACGTAATAGTTGTACCAGTACGTACTATTTCTAACCAACGTATACATGTAACTTTGCTAATGAAAATGTGTAAAAATGTATTAATTCACATTATTATCAATTTGAAGCCGGTTTTTAACGGATTTTTTATGTTTATTAGACACTAAACTGAAAAATTATCCTTTTCCATCGTAGAAATTAGAACATTTTTAGTTCAGTAACTACCTAATTGACCATTAAAGACAAAACTATAATAACTGTCTACAAGGTGTGAATTGCAATAACTGAAAACCTGAGAGTAGTTTGCTCAGAATCGAGAGTAGAATGGATCACACTATGTTTTAAATTAGGTTGTGTTTGTATTTTAAAATCCTTTTTTTATTGCGCCCAGTCTAAAAGTTACGACTGCAACATGCGCCATTTAAATATTTTAGCGAGGTTGTGTACTATTTCGATAGTTTAATACTAGCTGTTTTGTTGTCAATGTATGATTTTCTTCTAAAAACGTCAAAGCGCAACTGACAAGTATAAATTATAGGTGTAGAGTTAGAAAGGAAGTAGAATTACTGACTATACAAAACATATGAATATCTTTTAAAATAATTATGGTATTCAACCTACCTAAACCTACCGTATACCGTAGGCGACAGACCTGCCACTATTGTACCGTTTTTGTCAAACTTAAAACCTAAAATTGCTAAAAGTGGCTCCGAAGCTGTAACGTTTCGTGTACTCTGCCTACCCCATTTGGGAATACAGGCGTGACGTTTGTGTGTGTGTGTGTGTGTGTGTGTGTGTGTGTGTGTGTGTGTGTGTGTGTGTGTGTGTGTGTGTGTGTGTGTGTGTGTGTGTGTGTGTGTGTGTGTGTGTGTGTGTGTGTGTGTGTGTGTGTGTGTGTGGTATTCAAAAATAATTGCAATCAACTGACTTAAACTGAAATAATATTTTTGGGGTGTCTGAGGTTTTCAGTTATTTAAATAACACCTTGTATAGTTGAAAAGAATTGATAATATAACTTTTTGAGTATTACAGTAATACACACAGTATTCACACATCATATTCCAAAACTGTCAAATTTCAGCAACAGAATGGCGAGAATATTACGAAGTATACAAAATATTGACGCACTCTTATTTAAGAACATAACATTACTTATTGACATGCCTGTTTACCTTTATGGCTTAATTTTATTATGTCATCACATCAGATTCGCCCTTGTCTACAACGCGGCAATCTTTGGTTTTTTAAATGTAACATACAAATTTTTAGACGTGTATAGATGTTTTTTTGGTATTTAGGAAAATATTATTTTCCTAGTAAGTATACATGAGTTTCGTAAGTAGGGTTGATTGTTAGTAAATATATAATTTTATTTAAACCCTTTTTATCAAGGCAAAAAAAGGCAAGGCACTCAAAAACTACATGACAAGACTCAGTGATTGCTGTTAATAAGTTAATCGACTCGGCATTAGAACATTGCCACCAGACAGACGTAACGAATACCCATTTATAGTGACGTCGCAAAGAAAACGTCAAGATAAGTCGGATTACAAAAGTTACAAAAATGGTATGTTCCGGAGTAGCCTCAAGGCCAGCCAGGCTCATTAGGTCGATCCCCCTCCCACGTGGGCGACGACCCCGGCCGAGACTGCGATAACTGTAAATGCGGTGTAAATAGTTCCTTCCCCAGGCAATCCCAGAAAAAAATATAGGCCGTTGACCGCGGGAATCGGACTACGCTACTTTTTAATTCGGAAGGATGTAAGAGTTATTCTATTTTAGGCATAGTGTGACCTTGGTGTGCCGTGGATGGACATAGATTACTTAAAAATGCCGGCAAATTTCTTGAGTGATGACCTTAAAAGCGCAAAAGCGATTTAACATGTCTTTAATAGATAGTAAGTTAGTAGAATGGCTGGTCGTACAGGATACAGCTTACGGTTTTAATATGTTTATATTTATTCATAACTACTTATGACTTATGACTGAAGTAGTAATGTAGTTATGGGCTGTTTGTTTCATACTATTTTTTTGTTCGTAACATGTAAATAATGAAGTGTAATCTATGTAATTATGATTACGATTTTGAACATTGCTCGTATAGCCTCAAATCTGTTCCGTCTACATTATTATTCAATACGATTATAGTAGGTAAGGTACACAATATATGAATACATCCAAATAAATATACAGTAGTATAAAAATCAATGAAAAGAACGTTTTATAGGTAGTAAATTATATTAGTATGAGGTTTTTACCTGTTTGAAAAAAAAAACGCTGAAAACAAAGATGACACAATCGGAATTCGGAACCAATCGAATCGGACCGGAATCTGTACGATATTTATGTGTTTTTCCGAACTGCGACTGTCTCATGTCTAGTACTCTGACGTACCGTCTTTCTTCTTCATGTTTCTAAACAAAGTGGACATAAGTTTCTTTATAATTATCATGTGGAATTTTGGATTTTCACTAGCATAGATCGCTTAAGGGTGAAGAGCTTTTAGCGAATTTAGTTATTGCATTCATTATAACCCCTTGCTGTATCATTACAAGTTACAATATCCCCTCTGTTCGTTATTTCGCGGTCGTGGTATCTATTATAACAACCGACTTATATCAAAAAATCAAGCCCTGCACTACGAAATGCAAAATTCGAACTTTGTATGTTGCCGTCCCGCTGACGCTTATATTGCTTAATACGAGAGTGAGAGTGACGACACGACACGAACTTCAAATTTCGTAGTAGCCCCCCTAAATTAGCTAGCAGTTAATTTGCAAAAAGAACACGAATCAAACCATTTATTCTGTTAATAGGCCGCAAAGGGCTCTTTTACGTGTCTTGCCATAGATTACCACGCTTGATCTTATTACTACAAGTCCACTACTGGCAAAAAATTGCCATCACAACAAAAAATATTCATCTATATATTCGTTATTTCATTGCTCTTCTCTACCAGTCAAAGCTTGGCTCCCTTCAGGGATAAGTCCGCTTTTGTACTTAGCACTTTTTTATACCCCACTTTTTTCTCTTGTTCTGAGAGGAGGCCTGTACCCAGCAGTGGGACGTATATAGGCTGGGAATGATGATGATGACTTTTTTATAACCTTTTGTATTTCGTTTTAGGCAATAGAGAGTAACAAATAAAAATAATTCAAGAAAACTAAAGTAAAAAATAAATAAGGCTATCACACAGAAACGCGTTTTTTTTAGGGCTCCGTACCGAAAAGGTGCCAACGGGACCCTATTAGTGAGACTGCGCTGTCTGTCTGTCTGTCTGTCACAGAGCTCTATCTCTTGAGCCGTAATACCTAGAAAATGGAAATTTTCACAGATTATTTACTACTGTGGCCGCTATAACAAGAATTGTTAGGCGGCCAAGCTAACAGCCGGCAGTTGCTAGGAACACGCGAGGGACCTCATGTTGCTTGAATGTTTATCTACCTATAAGGTTGCGATTTTAGTGCTGTTTTATAAAACCTTCGATAATATAGTGACTGTCACTAAGGCTGTGATTTATTATGACATGAAGCTGATCTGATGATGAAAACAGAGGGTGGCCATAGGAACTCTGTAATAAAACGACACGACCGCATTGAGTTTGGAGTTGTTTGATTCTTCTTGACGAGTACTTTGGTAACCTAACTAGGGGTAAAAAGTACTTACAGCCAGCAGAAAAAGCTATAATTAAATTTTATTTTATTACTGAACCGTTTTTAAACGACCAGACCGTTTTAGACGACCAGATGGCCTAGTGGTTAGAGAACCTGACTGCGAAGCTTGAGGTCCCGGGTTCGATTCCCGTGTCGGGGCAGATATTTGTATGAAAAATACGAATGTTTGTTCTCGGGTCTTGGGTGTTTACTATGTATTTAAGTATGTATCTATCTATATAATTATATTTATCCGTTGCTTAGTACCCATAACACAAGCTTTGCTAAGCTTACTTTGGGACTAGGTCAATTGGTGTGAATTGTCCCGTGATATTTATTTTTTTTTTTATTTTTTTTATTTTATTTAAAATAATATACGGAGATACGGATCCCTTCATGTACGAGTTCGACTCGCACTTAGCTGATTTTTCTAATGTTGCTATATAAAATTTCTATTAAATTTTATACCTATACCTAAATTACTGATGTTACATTCGAGAAGGTCTAATAAACTTCTATCAAGCCTTATGTCTACTCTGGGATTGTACTAAACGACACGTGGGGTTGGGTTCAACTTCTTGGATCCATATTGACTGTTATTTTCATCAGATTTTTTTATATATATTTTATGACCACACAATTCATGACAGACAGTAGTCATCATTTTATTACAAATAATTTTATTAATGAAATTCAATTCAATTTATTTAATTCCGATAAAAGTCCATATTGGGTTAGTAACAATTAATTATTAATAAGAACATACTTACCTACTCTTACCTACCCACCTACTTTGCCTATGAATTTCAATGATTCGGAGTGACCATTAGTGACAAATACGTAGAAGTTATAAATATTGATAACTAATTATTATGTAAAATTGAATGAAAAATCGGACTTCCAATAATAGTACAGGACTTATAAAGTTACGAAGAAAATACGTAGCACTACATCCCTATTCGTGAAGCGGATTGTAGTACCAATAACATCATTATTCCTACTTTTCATTCGTTTCTATAGAAGTATTCTTACTCTTGGCCACCGAAATATTTTAAGGGATTTTTAAGTGATCATTTTGTGCGGCTCTGCTTACTGTGCTGTGGGTAGAGTTTTAAGGTAAAGCCAGCGCGAAGCTGCGCCTGCGCGGGCGCGTCCACTCCCAAAAACCCGTTGTAGGCCCATAACGGTCCGCGCCGTGAGCCTTGACAAACCGATGGACAAACACTTTATATTAAGCAATTAGGATGCGAGGATTCTCAAACGTGCCGACTCTTTGTGTTTGTGCTGTCCGCAGCGCCTAATTGCTTTATGTCTTAGTTGCCTAGAGATAGACCGGTAAAATATCGCATAAAGCACATATTATAAGGCGGGTAAAAAAGCTTTTTTCCCTCGACCGTTACTTAATTTATACCTAGTTTAATTAACGGTTAACTACATTATATTTTTAACACTTAAGGGCGTAAACTAGATATTTTTGACAATTCTTCATATGTAGAGTAAAAAATTAAAGTCTAAAAAGTGTACGGAGGGATACCACTTGGATACATTTTTTGAACTTTCGGAGTGAATATCTCCGAAAATATCTACACAAACATCACGCCTGTATTCACAAATGGGTTAGCGCTTAACGTTTCGTGTGCTCACTTGTGTGAAGTCACTTTTAGCAATTTACGAAAATATTAACTTTATCAAAAAATGGTTTTTGCAAACCAAGATTCATTTTCAAATACCTATCCAACAATACCCCACACCCTATGTTGGGTGGAAGTGAAAAAAAAAACCTCCTTATATTCATGCCAAATTACAGCTTTCTAGTACTAACGGTCTCTGACTTTAGCCGCGAACAGACAAACAGACAGACGGATAGATATGGCGAAACTATAAGGTTTCCTAGTTGACTACGGAACCCTAAAAAGTGAAAATTAAGAAAATTTACAAGGTAAGCAATGTGCGGCCCTATTCCTACAGAGAGATCTTGCTGAGTAACGTTTGAAAATTAAAAGAAACAGATTTAAGCAGGTGGTGCAATTAAGTAGGTATCCACATAATAGATTGTTAATAAAATACATAAAATAAACCGAACCGTACTGAATACTGTTACCGTTTTACGCACCTTTTCCCTATTTCGATCGATATGGGTAGAAACAATGGTTTGATGAATAGGTATAGCTGATACTATTAGTACCTACCTACATATTTTATTCTACCGATATCTTTTGAGGTATCTATGCCGGTCCTTCTTTCTTTGTTATTTTTATTGAGCATGCTGAAAGCCATTTTAAAGCCATTAGCTGGCAGCTACCTCACTCTATTAGCCTAGCGATTCAACGAGGAAATGCTGCCAGCATCTTCGGCACATTGCCGCAGGGGGCTGTTTTAGATATAGCTTAGTTTTTAATAAAGGTTTTTATTTAGTTAGTATTATTTCTGCTTTTTGTTTTGTTTTTATCTTAATAAATCCAAATTATTGCATTAATTTGATTTTGTTGATCTCACAGACTGAACATTTGTTTTCGATGTAAATGTTTATGTTAATTGGTTATTCGTCAAATAAAGGACAGTATAATTAAATTTTTAGCGAAAGCCGATGAAAAATAATGTCAAGTAGTGATACACATACTCGTAGTACCAGCAAACCAATATGCGACTAATGTTATTATTCATCATTTATAACCCCTTCAATGCAGAAAAAAATCGTATCACGATACTATTATTTAGGCCAACCCACACACAGTGCCCGCATCGAAAATTTGTCGCACGACAAGCGAGATAGAAGATACTATCTGAACGAGAGTGAAAGAGTAGGATACAAGAAAAACAGGGCCGGCTAACGGTACACACACGGAAGTGTGTCAGTAGCGTAAAGTGCGCTTCTAAAGCGATAGGCAGTAAGCGACAGCGCTCTCGCAATAGAATAGCAACCTTGACCTCGTCCAATAGATTCGGAAGTTATACGACTTGCGGTCAGGTTTTCGATTTTCACGGTGCTGATTCACTACAATAGAGCGTTCTCCGTTTCTATTTAATGCCTACATAGACAGCCCAATTTGGAGCCTACCTCAAGGGTAGACAAACTTATCGCTTCAAAAGACAGTAACAAAACATTATCCAGGTAGTACATTTCCAACCAAGTTTACTGCAATATTTTTGGTCTATGTAAATTAAAATTGGTTGTTTCAGCAGCTATTGAATAAAGTGGTGACAAACAAACGTATAATGTTTTAAATAAACTCTATCCAATGATACTACACACTTTGTTTTAGACGAGAAAAAATCATCCTCACATGACGTTTAGGAGAGGTAGGTACCTCAAAAAAAAACTTTTTTCACGGTGTGATTAACATATAGGTATACTTATGCAAAATTGCAGCTTTCTAGCACTAGTATCAAGTCTCTAAGCTAACGGACGCACAGATGGACGGATTGACGAACGAACGGACATGGCGAAACTATACATATATTTAATCCTTGTAGGAACCGTACAAAGACTAAGGGCGGGTCGGACATACCAACATTTGGGTATGTTTTATATGTAGCTATTGTAAATAGATATACATTACATAACTAACAAAGTAAAAGTCACCAAATCTTCTGTTTCCTCACTTAGTACTTTTCAACCATTTTCTTTCCATTCCATTTTCTTGACAATTACTAATAAACCAAAAAAGTTTGTTTTATCTTTATCATTTTAGCTAAGTGTCGTGTTAGCCTAATGACTAGCCGATCCCTCTTCAAATAGTAGATCTCTACTGTCCTTTTGTCTGTCTTAATATCTAAATAAAAATCCATCGCCGTATGAGGACAGATCAATCACTTTGATAACGGGTCAGCCATTTTAGCTGTATTATTTTTGTTGAGGGCATAATATTATCAGGATAATGTTTGTATGTTTGAGTAAACAAACATGCTATGGGGGCGAGTTAAAGATAAATGAACATAGGCTTTGGAATAATGAAAAAAAAAATTAAAAACATTCTTTCGTATACGCATTTTGAACTAGTAGCGCCTATTAATTCACGAAATTATTGCATATGGTAAATGTGCGAGGGCTTGATCACTATCTAATTAGTTTCCATTAGCAACAGAGGTGACACCCAGAGTGCTATCTATTGAGCATTGGCATCTCACTAATACTATAAATGCGAAAGTTTGTAAGTCTGTTTGTTTGTACACTTCTACTTCATCACGGTCTAAACCGCTGAATCAATTTAGATGAAATTCGGTATACAGATAGTTAGTTCCTGGGCAGGATAGCGATAACCGTATTCTACTCGGAAGGAGTCATGGGTAGGGTGACGGCTAGTATCAATCACTAGGACATTTATCTCACATATTCATAAAAGATATAGTCGAAAAGATTTAACGGTACTTCCCTTCACCCTTTTTTACTTGCGTATATTTTTGAAAGAAAGGCAGATAATGTACTTATCATTAAGTACTTTCACTATCACTCACCATCGAAGCGAATAATAACATGAAAAATATTGCAGCGACTTATTGAAGGCCATTAACGAAGAAATGACAATTTTGGAAACTCACAAATAGTTAGGTGAATCTAATTACTGTAGTTAGTCAAATCATGTACTTATGTACGTATCTGTGAATGGTATTTTTTTCCAAAGCTTAGGTATATTATAAAAATAATATATTCAACGACAAGTCGGCGAACAAAAGGCAAAACCATACGTGATGCCAACAACAGTGAAGTACGGTGGAGGATCAGTTATGGTCTGGGGATGTTTTACGGGTGATAAAGTTGGTGATCTAGTGAAGAGTCAATGGCATAATGGATATGGAACTGTATCATAACATTTTGGAACTTCACGGTTGTATATTGTTCTTTTAAATTAGAGTGTTAGCTCTCACACACACACACACACACACACACACACACACACACACACACACACACACACACACAAACATCACGCCTGTATTCCCAAATGGGGTAGGCAGAGCACACGAAACGTAATAGTTTGAAAATAAACTCGTGTCTTGTGACTTAATATTGCTTTATTCAGACAGTTTATTTCGTCAAAATATTAAAAATTAACAAAGAGCGCATACAAAATCGAGTTTTTCTGTCACCGCCCAAGTCACGTTCCGTGCCGAGGTTCGGAACGCAATCGGTAGTCTTGTAATTCAGTTTTTTTTACAACGATGCATTGCGCCAGGCGGCCGCCACGGGCCGTTGACCCGTGCAATCGGGCTTTATTCACACTCGGACATTTTGTGAAAAATCCATTCAAGGCCGCACTCCGAACTGCCGAAACAAATCTATATTTTAATAGCATTTTTTTAGTTTGATATTGCCAATTGCGTGACGCAGTTACCTTGTTGGCCAACTAAATAATTGCGTGATGCCATGAATATTGTGAAGTGTTTTTTTTTGCCATTATCTTATCTATGTCGTAGAGAACTTTCGTGTTTACATTACCAAGAAAAAGAAACCTATATATAACATATGTCCACTATATATAGATGATTTTTATCTAATCATATTATTTGAATAATGATCGATAAAGTATATAAAAAATATTCTTTGAACTTAACTCGAAGCGTAAGTAGGTACCTACACAATTAATTCTTGGGCGCGTAGAGAAAAACCACTCTTAATATCACTGTAATAGTCCACTAGCAGATTGAAATGACTTACCTGTCAGAATAAAAGAAATATGGTAACACTGGTCAGTCACATTTAAGTTAGCCCACGATCCCCTACAAAATTGATGATCAACTTTTAATCAACCTAAGTAACATAACCTAACCTTCGGACGGACGGTAGTATCAAACATTCAACAAATTCTTGCTAAATAATAAAAAGATGACGCTTTACATACCAATAGATTCACCACTGCTTATCCTAGCCAACATCAAATTCATAAGCACGCCTATTATTCGCATCCTGATTTCGTTACGATTGGCAGTAGATAGTTACGAAGAACACGGTCAGCTAACTCGAATAACTCGGTTAATTGTGCATGCCGCTAAGTGGCTCGCTGGCGGTAATCAGCCGGTATGGTATCTATATGTTCATCGGTAGATTCCCTTGTGAAGCTCCTGCGCGGGAATTATAGCAAATACCATGGGATAACTAAAAACTTTTCGCATTCAGCGATGCTTACTTAGCCATGAAGATTGACGAGCTATGCATGAAGGATGATTGCAACACTCGCATCCCACGTTTGATAACCTATTTAAAATGGTCTAAGCGAAAACTATTTGAGATTCTTCCTAACTGTTGAAATAATATTTCAACAACTTTCTCCTGCATGATTAGAAACATGACAGAAAATACAGAAATATCGGCAATTCAGATAGATAAACGATGACAATCTCTGTATGGTTCATTTTAGAACAATTTAATTAACTGAATTCATAACCATAATAGAATTTGAAGTCTTGCGTGTTTCAATAGATTTCAAGTTTTTAATATCACCTCTACATCTTAGCAATAAAGTTCTGTTCTTTGATTCAGTAACTTCAGTTCTCAAAGTCATATGATATTATGTGATGGTATATTATACTTCGCTGCTTTAATTTGATAGTGATCATAGTCTATTCAATCAAAGTTCAATTTTACCGCCCCTTTTATTTTGGGTTGTGTCACTAAGTATCAAATTATGGCAGCGATTTTATAAAGTCGCCGACGCATATCACAGTCATTGTGTTTTAAGGGCGGTAAGTTAGAAAGTATGAATGAGACTCTATTAGAAGTCCGATGTCGTAGGCTGCGAGCTTTCCGAGTCGAGCTTTGTTATTCCTCTACACCGCCCGTAAAACATACAATGTTTTTCATAATATCTTTGATGAAACAAAATATAACATACCAACTTGCTTAGAAAAGTGACCAAGGAAGAGGGTCTGCACCTCATGGATGTACGGACATAAATAATATCTTTATACTTACTTACGTTACTCAAAGCTGAAGGTAGACTGTTTGCCATAAGAGATAAAACTGTTCAAGATTTACACGAATATACTATAATAAAATAATAAAACTATCTTTTATGTAATAATAAATCTAACGTTTATTTTTTAAGGAAGTACATTTTGTGTTTACAGCAGTTGCTCGAAGTGACGACCTTATTGTGCGATACATTGACGATAACGGGCCCTCTTCAATGTTTTTAAATGAACTAAGTGGATAAAATAAATAAAATTAAATGTTTATATTTAAATAAATGTATGGGAGGGTTTGAAAATGTATTTCAATTAAAAAAAATTGAAAAAAAAGTTATTGATGTCATTTTACTCATTGGGTAATTTCGATGTCAGTTTAAACTTTTCTGATATCTGTTATATTTACTAAATAATCGCCTGGCTACACTTACAGACACACTGTATAGTCCAGGGACTTAGCTCAGGAGCTGTAATTCCAGAGAAAAGGTTCGCGCTATTCATTTTCGTGTAGAGCATTGCATATTGCAGTTAGCCTGCATGTAAGGGCGTTGTTTACAAACAAGGTGAAAAATAATATACCTACTCAGCGGCAAAAAATTTGGCCCACTCTACGTACATACAAAAATTTTATATACATTTGAGGGCCAGATTTTTTGACGCTCAGTATATTTTAGAAGACGTACGTGGATCCTATTTAGAATGTCATTAGATTAAAGTGCATTACGGCACACCAAATTCCAATGCTATCAAAATAATTCTATTTCTTTTTTCGCCATTTAAAGTAACTGCAGACTTCTGTTGAATTATCTTCTCGTCTAATAAATAGCTACACATTAAAACGGATACTTTTCGTCTGCCTGAGTGAGTGACTTGATTTGAACTACCTGTGGAGACTATCCCACTGCCGTTACACTGAGACCACGCACACACCACCACACTTTGCAACATTTTCCTTCCCAGTCCACCTGGATGTGAAGGCTATAGAGACTATGATCACGTTAACCACTGCTTAATTAACTGCTGGCTACATGATTAGATAGGCGGCCAATATCCTACTGACAAATCACCACGATGAATACGTCTAAATTCAATTGTTTGTTCAATATTTCGACCAAGTTTGGTCACACGAATAAATAGTTACAATATAAGTAGTTTTTGTTTTTAATATTTAGTCGTAGCGTTAGCGAACCCATGCATATTGCATATAGTACGTCGATGGATACTTCAATAGCAGGGAAATGTACTGACAGCCTACTTTTACTGTCAATTGTAAACAAAACCTTAGCGACGAGAAGATAGGGACTAAGATCGTGCCCATAGGTTTGGTGCTTCAGTCATAACATAGCACAAATACTCTTTAAGTCACTGAACTGAAAATTACTATACTCAAAGAAACTCAAAATCAAAATGCAATAATCAAAATTTTGCAAGCAAAGAATATCAATCGCGTGTAAGTAGGTTGAGAGCCCATAAATAGTAATGTGACTTATCAGTTGGACAGTTCTCGAAACTCTTTGTTCTGGCCTATGATTATAATATTCAATATTTTTTTGTTAATTTTTTATGTCTTATTCAAATTATTTTTGTTGACTGTATTTTGAATGACTACACTTGTGTTGTCATCCTAACTACAACATCCTACACATAGTTACGAATTTTCAAGTCGATGCCATTGAACGTAGAAGAGTTCCGTCCTGCGGTGACGAGTCTGTCCGGAACACCAGAATTATGTATATGTATATAAGTATGTCAAATTTGAATCTCAACTAAATACCATAATATGCTTCGCGTTAACTTCATACTAGTTATCAGAACAATACTTTAAAAAATACACACAATGCTGGGGGCGATTACTAGTGTATGAAAAAAGCATCGATAATTGAGATTATCGATATAGAAACTTACCTACTACCTGTCATAAAATTTTGCCCCGTGGATTCCTATGTCTGCTGATAATTATTACTTAACTCACAAATAATTTTTCACCTCACTAGCTCGAAAAGGCTTTCTTTATCCTTCGAAATCTGCGTGGATAAACGCTTTTTCAACCCCCGACGCAAAAGGATGTTGCTGTCATAATCAGACTGTTAGTTAGTATGTACCTTGTACTATAGGAAACAGGAACACAAGTTTGGTAACAAAACATCTATAGGTGGTAATTAATTCATTTCACAAAAATACATAATATATTGATAAGTAGTTAGTTACTATCAACAGCTACAGCAGCAACACCGATAACTAGTGAAGCGAAGCGTCTAAATGGAAGCTATTATTATTTCACCTACATCTTGATTGCGTACGCGTTACAGGCCGCGAACCGGCGTGGATTTAGAATCCTGACTAATTTATGTACTCATTTGCGTGAGTGCCCTTGCATGTTATTTGAATAAACGATACCTACAGGTATATTTTTTTACTTTAAAATGACTCCGGTAGATTTGGTATAAACATATTTCATCATCATCATCATCATCATCATGTCAGCCGAAAGACGTCCACTGCTGGACATAGGCCTCCCCCAAGGCTCTCCACTCAGACCGGTCTTGTGCTTTTCGCATCCACCGCGATCCCGCGATCTTAACCAGGTCGTCGCTCTATCTTGTTGGAGGCCTACCGACAGCTCGTCTCCCGGTCCGCAGACGCCATTCGAGAACCTTTTGACCCCATCGGCCATCAGTCCTGCGAGCAATGTGCTCCGCCCATTGCCACTTCAGTTTCGCAATTCTTTTGAGCTATGTCGGTAACCTTAGTTCTATTGCGGATATCATCATTTCTGATTCTATCCCGCAGAGAAACCCCGAGCATAGCCCTCTCCATAGCCCTAACATAAACATATTTATTTAAACTGAATTCGGAGACAAATTATGTACGTCGATAGTGATTTTTGAGTTCAGATAGAGATGGAAAATCTTTCGAATTCTTTATTATACTGACGTCCAAATTACAAGTAATTTACTTTAAATAGGTCTAATAACTCATAGTATTTGGATCATCACAATCTTTTCTTGATGTTATGAGACAAGAATATTTGTCCACACGGAGTAAACAGCTGCTTAATATTTTGAATAATTGTTACAGATAGTACAGCAGGGTGGCGGCGTCTAAGTATGGCAGTGGCGGGATCTCGCTGGGATCGGGAGTCGCGGTGAGGCGAGGGATGAAGTGCACGGGGGTCGCCGGCGGTGGGGGCGGTGATGAACTGTTGCTGGGCGCGTGCTGGCTCGACCCCAAGCTGGATTCTTCTTCGCCTCCTCCGACATGCCATGAACTTCTGGATTCTTTACTAGCCCCACCTCCATTGGCAGAACTGAAACCTTTACCTCCATTTACTGGCTACACAGGTCATCTTTCTATTAATGGAATTTCTGGTCACCATTACCACGCCATTGCTCAACGTCTTCCAGAAGAAAACAATAACTACCCCACACAGAGCGGATACGGTGCTGATCATGATGTTGTATCTTCGTCAACATGTGCCGCTGACAATGAGCCACCCGATCTTGAAGATGTTAAACCATTTCCACTAGATGCTGATACGAAACCTTTTCCTGCAGACAATTCGGCTTCTGGTGCTCCTGATTCTTGCGCAACATCTTGTTCACCATCGACAAAACTTTTTGATGATGGTCACAAGCAAGACATGTATGACGATATAAGCTCCATTGAAGATATAGCGGCCATAATTGGGTCCGCAATTGCTGACACCACGGTTCCATCACAGCCAGAAGATCCTGAACGAAATGATTCAAGAGATAGTTGGATGGATATTGATGCGTGGATTGCCGGTGCCTGCAGTCAGCATAGTGACAAAATAGTACCACAAGACCTAGCCGAGTTTTTACCAAGCTCGCCACCACCTTCACTTCCAAATTCCCACCATTCTGGCTTAGATTTTCCATGTAAGCCGGGACAAGAATTCTCCAAAAGTCAAGAATTTCTTCACAAAAACCTTGGGCAAGCGGGATCAACACTGCAGACTCTCCTTACTCATGGCTACATGCCACTTCTACAAAACCGACTGCAAAATGGTCCACCGGTAAAACAGGAAGCACCTAGTTCAACTAGTTTTGGGATGGATGTAATATCGACTTCTTCTCCCCCGGGTAATGCTGTATCAACAACAGACGGCGTAGGTGGTCTTCTTAACGGTCGATACCCACCTCATTACGCGCTCGGACTTAAGCCTGACGGACTATGTAGTCCAGATCGGCTACTGGGTTATCCTCACGCTCATACTACGACTTCTACCACCTCAAGCAAAAGTAAAAGAAGCAGAGCAAAAGCGAAACAATCCAACAACGGCGGAAATATGCACGGGAGCTCCTTAGCTTTTTCTTCTGCTACAGCAGCCGAGCTGAGTGGTCTTCTTGGAAAAGAAAAGCCCGTTCATCGCTGTGGTATATGTAATAGAGGCTTTTTGAACAAATCTAATATAAAGGTTCACCTCCGAACTCACACAGGAGAGAAGCCTTTCCGATGCGACGTGTGTGCCAAAGCGTTTCGCCAGAAGGCGCACCTCATCAAACACCAGCAAATACACAAGCGGATTGGGAGGGACTAATACTAAAGCAATTGCTATTGGAAGGGACAAATGATAGACCAATCCCGACACTAGCTCAAAATAAAGCATTTTAATAGATCGTAGGTGTGTGCGTGATTGTCGAATGTGTACGAACGTATCAATGTGTGCTGCTGGTACCTCAACTTGAGCGGAATCTCACTTTAGGCTATTGTACATGAGTACTTCAAGATTGACCAATGTATGTTTATGTCATTGTCTTCTAACTGGGTAATGAAATATTTTCTTGTATTAGTCTAATATTAACCCCTTTAGCTTAACACTCCTCCTAAGGACAAGTGCAATGTTAACTATTTTTAAGATATCTCCGGAGTTATTTTGGTGTAGATAATATTATTTATGTTAATTTAATCGGAGATTAATGAAATTGATTAGTTTCATTTATGATTACGATTAATTAGTGTTTTTTTTTACTTTCTATTGTTAAATTTCATCTCATTAGATAGGACCGTTTATTTTAAATTTGGCAAAATAGTAATTATTTCGTTAATGTTTTGATGTCTTTGATTTGTAATTATTATCGTTCGTTCCACGTATAAATCGACCTCAAAACGTAATTGAAATACTTCTGATTACTTTCATATTTATTTGCCTTCTATTCGTTTGTGATTGGTTTTCCGATTGCCTATGTATAGTCAATTCTAACGAATATTACATTATAGTTAGGACGTATGGATATGGATGGCTGGTCTTTGTTCCATATAAGAAATATGACAAACCTAACGAGGCTAACGCATTTTATCGCTAGCACATCAATATTATTTAAGTATAGCTATTTTTTGTTAACTCATTTTTCCGATAATATATTTAATGTTTTAGATATTTAGATGTACATAACTTTACCTTGATTTTCACGTATTTGAAATAGTACTCGGAGTAAGTACTAACCAGTTCTTAAAAATGGGATGCTTATAACTGCCTAATACAAATGAAACGAATTTGAGATATAATAAAATGGTGCAGCGCTGTAAATGAAGTAGTTCAGCGTCACAAGTACGATCGATTCTTTCGCGCTGCGCCGGCGCACGCGAGTCGCCGGAACTGGCCGCGTCCGGGAAGCGGATGGAAAAAAATTAAAAATATTGTTCCAATAATACCTATACGATGTTGCGCAACACAGCAATTAACTAATGTATAAAGTAAAATAATTTAACGGTCATATAAATAGGGCGCCCGGCATTTGATCAGTGACTAACGATTTAAATCAATTTAGGTATGCCTCATTTGTAATTTAAGTTGGTGAATATTATTGTTTACATGCTGTTTATACCTATAATGTGTACTTAAAATTAAATACTTATTAAGTTACAATTACTTAATATCTGCATTGCTTCTTGGTCAATATACTCTGTAACTACTTACCATTCCGCCTCCGTCAGATATTCGTCTTCATCATCATAATATTTTTTCTTAAAGTTACCTAATGCTATATAACTAATAACCATTAACCCATTATTAATATGACTTATTTTTATGACTCATTTGTCAAATTAGTTTTTCATAATAATATGTTCTATTTACCAACCCATGACATTTTATGTTTTTTTCTTATCTATGGCCAAATATTACATTAACACTGTGAAATTGTTACATAATACTGTACTTATTATAATTTAGAAAGACTGCTTGAAATAACTTGCACGTTAATAATAGATAGATACGTTAATATAGCGCGCGCGCAGTCGGTGCGTCGCAACTGCTGCAGCCGAGCAGCTAACCTGTATCATCCCACTTTGTACCAGTTTGTACTGTCAGTCTATTTATGTACTTAATAGTCTTTAACAAAACAAGGTACTTCGGTGGTAATAACTTATTTATATTTACAAGATTTATTGAGGAAGAAGTATCTAAGCACGCATAATATGTAGGTAGGGACTTGAAACACTGAGAAACATAAAATTTAAGAAAAATAATACAGCCACTGGTTTACTGCTTCGTCCACTTTAACAATATTCTAAAATAACTATCGGTACCATTTATAGGACTCTCAATGTGGTAATATTAGTAATCTAGTGATTTTATAGATAAAATAACAAAAGGAAACCAAAATGATAAGTAGAGAGCATGTACTACCCTTTGACCGCCACGGTCGGTAAAACACGACCGCTGAAAAAAGTGCCATGGTGGCCATGTCGGCATTTCGTGGCGCATATGGAACGATTTTCAGAATTTTTTTTCGTCGGCTGTGGCTGACCGTGGCGGTTAAAAGGTTTGATCTGAACTTAAACCAAGCAGCAACCTAATAATTTGCTGTTGAAATCCATTCCTCGTCGCTAGTAGCACATTTTTGAAAGCAAGTTGCAAATACCTAAGTAATTTGTCTACCTAATTTGTTTAACAAGCTACTGATGATACTACCAAAGCCTTCATTATATACTACCAACTACCATAACAGTTTAAAATTTTCCAAAAATATTTCCAGCTTGTATAGAGTCATATGTTTATAAAGTACCTTTTATTTAGTAGATAAGTGATTAAAATGTTAAGTATTTATTGGTAACTTTAGTTTTGTAATTATTTTTCATTGTACATCCTTTAAAAATCGGTTATGCATTACCGATACCTTGTGTGTAGTAGGTAATAAGTATTTGTACTTAGTAGTTTTAAGGAACAATGTTAAATTTTTCAAGATGTTTTTCAATCACTTTTAAGTAAATTGTAAATTAATGTAAAATGAATGAAAATTTTTCGTTAACTAAATCCATGTTTTTGTCCTACCAGTATATCCTTGTCGTAGGCTTAGTGCACCTTTCACCGAAGACTCGTGCTTATTGTAAATAATCAGAAAACTTTTCCAACACAGTTAGGTACTATAAAAAGTAGGTCATGTAAGACATCAATGTCGTAAACAAAGGTGTGAAAAAGACAAAGTGAAAGATTCCACTAAAAGTTCACACAACACACGTAATATTCCCGTGCGTCGGAAGAAAGTCGGATGTGAAAATTGTCATAATGCACACACCGGCAAGCTATTGCTTTTTGCGACTGCGGCACAAGCGCAGGGCACACGAGAGAAAACGAGCACTCACACATGCAGCGACTACACGCGAATAGCAGCGTCACTGCGACGCGACACACCAGCACGTACGTACAGCCAACAAAATAAAACTTGTTGAATTTCAAAAAGATACCAATTTTAATTTAAAAAATCCTTTGTATTTCTAATATGCATATTTTAAAAGTAATTTCTACACATTTAACTACGAAAAGAAAATATTCGAGATGAATAACTTGTAATATAAAAAATGCGTTCGATTAAAAAGGTATAATTTATTAGCAAATATTTTACAATATGAATTAACCGTCATAGGTACTCTAATGATATCGTTAGTTTATCACGGCAATAGCCAAGATAATTTTGGACCTATTTTTGGTTTAATATTTTGTTCTTTTTTAATAATCTTAAAATAACAGAATATGAAATCAATCATATTCTGTTACTTTAAGATTTATTAGCAAAAATACAAAAATCAAGGAAAAATACAATGGTCACATTCATATTTATTGCCTATAATTTTAAACACTTAGGGCTTTACTACTTGAATGTCGGCAATTACCATCTTAGCTTAGAAATACGAGCGGCAGCGATTCCACAAATCTTGAGATACTATTTCATTTAAGGTCTTAAAACTACATATACTTATAAAATACTAGAATCAAACTTATACAGCCTACTAATCTTAATACCTGCCTACAACCTGGGCGTGCCAGTTGTTAGGCATGAGCTTGCCGACGCTACGAGCGCCCGCGCACGGCGCGCGGAGAGATTCTTTCACCAACCCACTTACATAGAGAGGCTTGATTTCACCGCGGCCGCCGCAGCCGCGCCGCACCTACGTGCTACTACAAGAACTATTGACTTAACTTTGTTACATTGCTTTACAGTATAAAATTTGGAAAACAATGGAGTAATCTTTATTTCACGTGACTTTTTGTCAATGAACTTCCCTTTCATACACATGTTTCACGCCACAAACCATCCCAGCTTCGGATAGATTTAAATAGGGCTTGCCATCATACAATTTAAGACTTCAATAATATGCTGGTCTGAATACAAGAAAAATGAGCATCAACCGTATTGGTTATTCTTCAATAAAAGGTACAAGATAAATATTACATTACGCTCACCGCTCAATCGACAAGATTCGCAGTCTTAAATAAACTCTAATACTCAGATGCTCATATTCTTATGAAATTCAAAAATTTAGAAAAATAGTACATAATCACGAAAAATAATTTACCTATAATATAACGTATTAAACCACAAACTGGATTTATCACGCTAAAACACACAAGTAATATTTACCTCACCATTTCGACCACATAACAGTGGCCGTGGTCTCGAGTAGACTGAAGTCTGCCTAGCAGCGCGAGTCCTTCGAACTACCCGCACTTGATCACAAACGACGAGATGACCTATATTAAAACAGAAGAAAGGCAATAAAATAAACTGTTCGAATGTATTAACTAGATAAAATATAGTTTTACAGTATCAAACAAGGTTAGTTACAGTATCAAAAGTTATCAAAATAAACTTTAAAAATGAAAATCCTAAGGCCCGTGTCAAAAAACTTTACTCAAGTATAGAACTACCTATATCGTCACCACTTTAAAAAATCTTGTATCTAAATACGTCAACAAAATTGACCCTTGAAATAATTTTCATGAAGTGAAAAATTGCACAAATTTGATAAGAGCTTTATTAAAGTGGTGACGATAGGTATTCCAATATCATATCCCATTTGAAATTTTAATTTAATTTACGTAAACTTGTGTATTAATTAGAATCTAATTTTTAAATACGGGGTAAGACCGTAGTTGGAGTGGTAGCACTCGTAGGTACTTATACGACTACAATGTAAATGCTGGATTTGCTGAATGGGCGCGAGAGCCAAGAAGACTTCATTGTGGCGGTTTGCTGAATATTGGCGACTCGTGTACGGTAAGTAAGCTCCTGCGTAACTATACTGAACCAAAGACATCGAATAGTAAATACAAATCATAATAATATACAGATTAAAAAGTCAAGGCCTGAAATATGAATAACTACAATTTTTTTTAATAGAATCCATTGTAGAAAGTATGTTTAGTCAACATACGTAACGTTATTACGTGGACTGGACACAGGTATTTAGGTTCCATTGACGAGTTTAGCTTTTTCGAGTCTTACCAATACCATCCCTCATTTTTGTGATAGTTGGGCGGGTTTGGTAAGTAAGTATATTTATTATGCACTGTTGAAAACAAAGAAAACAAATGATTTTCAAAACTAAACAATACCTAACAGCTTTCATGAAAAAAAAAACAGATTAGATCGGGAGACGAACTCAGCAAATATAACATTATCCTTGTTACCTCAACAATTACCTGTATGCTAGATTTAGGGGCTGTTTACCACCCATTGATTAATTTTATTTGATGGATAAATATGATGCCGTCTCCGTCTATTCGAACAAAACAAACCGAGACGGCATCACATTTATCCGTCAAATAAATTTAATCAATGGACGGTGAAACAGGGGTTTAAAGTATTAAAGTTGACCCAAGTAGATACTTTGTCCGAATATCAAAGTTAATACTCGTATTTATAACTCTATCTTGACTCAAAACTATTATATAATTTGCTGATTTAGAAAACTTAAGAACTTCCGATTAAGTACCTACTAAGTATTACTAGCACGGCACCTCTATGTAGAGTTGTCGATAGTAACCCTAAATAAAACTTAAAATAAGAAGGTAAGAAGATAAAGCGATAGCATAATAAAATCGAAAGAATGGTAAATAAAATTAGAACTGAATCGAATTTAATCTCATATTCATATAATATCTTAATCTAAAATATTATTTATTAAAAAAACCACACATCATCACAAGTATATCTGTTAAATCATTAGACAACGAATAGACATTCTGACAAAAACTGAGTGAACTTCGTGAATGATGGCACCTCCAAGATAACACTTTCACATAAATACACTAGTGTCTAAATAAGTAGAGGCAGAAGACGTAGGTACTCCCAAATAAGTAAAGAAAAGGTCAGTGTAACCTTTAGAACATACGCAAAGATCAGGTGAAATGCCTGCCGGTAATAAGTGTGCGCCGCGCCTTGCCCTTCATACTTGAACTTGCGCGGTGACCTTCCGCCGCGGCGCGAGACATGAACGGTACACCATAAACAGCCAAAAATAAGTTACCTGTTTATGCAGAAAGTGATTCACTTTTTAGGGTTCCGTACCTCGAAAGGAAAAAACGGAACCCTTACCACCATGTTCATAATATCGAAAATTAAAATATCGATTGTATCAAAATAACGAAAGTTTATATTGTCGAATGGTTAGATTATCTACGTCCAATATATCGAAAATATATTTATCTACAAAAGTGACATTGAAAGATATTAAATATCGAAGTCCAAAATATCGAAGTACAGAGTATCGAATATCCTATGTATGAACTATCACGTGACAGGGTTGACGGAGCTCCGCTTCGCGGAGCTCCTATTCCGCTCAATTGAGGGGCTTCGCGCCTTGACGCAATACTAACGTAACTTAACCTATTGACAATGAATTACCAAAAATATTTGGTTCGGTTAGGTTAGAACTGTGACCACAACAACGCACGAGCCGAGCGAGCGAAGCGAGCGTGCCGCGGCAGCGGCCGGTGAGTGCTAAAAATGACTAGATTATGTAAAATAAATGCTATTAAGAGAAAGGACGAATAAATAAAGCAGATTTGTATGTACGATATTTTAATTTTCGACATTCAAATATGTTGACATTTACAACTTAGATATATTGGCTATCGATATTTTTACTCATTCGATATTTTAATCAATCGACATTTCAATCTTAGACATTTTGACCATAGGTATAACAACATTCGGTATTGAGATACAATCGATAATTGTACAACTTTAAAAATTACTTGATATAATTAAGTAACATGTGTGTAAATATTATGTATTATTTTAAGTTTGATATCGATAATTAAATTTTCGATATTTTGAACATCGACATTTTAACCGTAGGTATTTTAATTTTCGATATTCAAATATGTAACCCATTTCTTCATTTCATTTAATTATATAATAAAAAATATTTATACGGAACCCTCGGTGCGCGAGTCCGACTCGCACTTGGCCGGTTTTTTATCCTTTACCGCTGAGAGGGTTAACTATGTGTCACGTAAGTGACGTAATTCATATTATATTCATAAGAAGTATTTTATGAAGTCAATTTTTGTATACACTTTCAAAACGTAGCTTTTATCACGTGAACGTAGAGATATTATTTTTCATATTAATTTCAACTCAGTGTCTGGCTAACCGACACACAGTCAGACAACGACGTTAATGTTTTATTTTCTAAAAAAAACCGACAAACGGGCATGCATACCAACTGATGTAAGCAATAAGGTACCTACTTCCACGTGTGGTATCCTACAGTACCATTGGAACTACTGGTGCATTGACGATCTTACAAAAAGTGGTGGGTAGCCTTTTAAAGGCACCCATACTATAGAAAGCCGGGAAAACCTCAGCCGCTAGTTCATTCTAATTTATTTTTTATAATCTATCGCTGTACCTGCGAGTTATTTTCCTTTCGTGATTATGGAACCCTAATATATAAGGAAATGGGTGATCTTGGTTAAAATCTGACCTATTGTGGGGCTTAATATGACTAGGCCGTTGCTTGTTGTTGCTATTAAATATTAATTAAAGGTCAAGAAAACAGCAAGTAAGTCAGCACCTATAGTAGCGACACAAATCTTCTGGAATCCCACATCAACAGGCCAAATTTTAGCTAAGCCTAGTCATTTTGTTGTATTCATCTCTTGGGCTTGACTGTTTTTGGTCGGTTATCTTATTTCACTAATTATTATGGACAAGTTTTTAGCCAATAGTTTTTAGACAATATTTTTAGCTAGCAATAGCTTTATATTTCCTCGAAATTAAAATACCGAAAATGTAGGAGTATTGAAGTTTGAATAATACTTCCAATTCCAATAGTCGCCGCTGCCTCTTAAGCCTTACGCCCCGCGACCTTTGAAATGTATGTAAACTGTGGATCTAGGTTATATTATAATATTCAATACATGCAACTGCCAGGTAAGTGACTACTAAGTTATATGATCCTAGCTGTGATCCTACATTAACTCAAACGAGTCACAAAATGCTTGATGTACTTACTGGATGAATAGTAGATCATAGGTACTTTTATGGAAAATATTTCCTGACTCTCAATGTCTTACATAAGTCAATTTAAATATATATATATATATTAAAAATTAGCTTTTGCCCACAATTTTTCCTGCAAAGAATTCGTTAATCGCTACGTATTCATCGATAACTATGCATTTTTAGTAGGCAATAGGCAAATCAAACTTATGAGACTAAAAGAAAAATTAAATTGTTCTCATTATATTTTTATATTAAATAGAAATAGATGATGACATAGGGAGATCCGCTCTCTCCTAAACAATTAATGAGCACATTAGAACAAGTGTTCCGAAGCCTGGCAGCCTCAAATTACTGGGTAGGTAGTAGGTGACAGAGAATCAAGGTAAAGGGATATTCTTTTTTTATTATTGACGACCGGATGGCCAAGTGGTTAGAGAACATGACTATGAAGCTTGAGGTCCCGGTTGCGATCCTCGGCCGGGACAGAGATTTGTATGAATAATACTAATGTTTGTTCTCTTGTCTTGGATGTTTAATATGTATTTATCTGTATAAGTAAGTTTATCCGTTGCCTAGTATCCATAGTACAAGCTTTGCTTAGTTTCGGTCTAGGTCAATTGGTGTCAAGTGTCTTATGATATTTATTTATTTATTTATGAGAGGAAGGCAAACGAGCATGCGTGTCATAGTACTTAGTGGCTTGTAGTAGACATGAACTTAGTTCATTGCTTTAATATAATTCTCCGCAAAGTAACGCTCAAATAAATCAATTCATTTAATGATTGATATACCCTTTAATACCCGTGGCGGCCTATTGGTTAGATTTGACCTATGGCCTCTCAAGCAGAGGATCGTGGGTTCAAACTCCGGCTCGCACCTCTGAGTTTTCGAAATTCGTGTGCGGAATTACATTTGAAATTTACCACGAGCTTTACGGTGAAGGAAAACATCGTGAGGAAACCAGCAAAACCAGCGAAGCAATTCAAGGGAATGTTTGAAGTTTCCAAACCGCACTGGTCACACTACGGCCCAAGCCATCTCGTTATGAGAGGAGGCCTGTGCCCAGCAGTGGGACGTATATAGGCTTAGATGAGATATACTCTTACTAGTCTTACTCGTATATGTTAGTTGTAGATTAAATTTCTCATTTTCTGGAACTGGTGTTACTTAAAATGCTTCCAGTTTTACGAAATTCCGTTAAATGCTAGTGTCTTATCTTGACGCGCTAACACTAACCCATAACCTTGACCATAAATGGCACTTCCGTTTACGCGGGAAGCTGCGCCGGCGTCGCGGACGCGCGAGCGAGCGGGACGGCGCTACTGGAAAGTGTGCTAGTGACACCGTTTAAGTTCCGACGCTCGCCGAGTGGTACCGCATCCGTAAACATGCTCTTGACGGCTTGGGAACTAGATTGCTCCTTTTTTCAGTTAGTACAAAGGTACAAAATATGTCATTTTCCTTAATGAGTATCAGTTTGTTCTCAGCTCTCGTTGAATTTGCATTTTTATCAATATCTCTATAATCTTTATTGAATGATTCGCCTTTATTTTAAAAAAAACAGAAGCAATTCTAGAGAGCAAGATAAAAAAAACTTTTTAACTTTTCATGCTCGTAAAGTTGGTATTTATTTATGCTGGATCTAGGCGACATAAAATTACTTTTTATGCTCTAGTGCATAAAGTAAAATCTTCGTTAAGACCAAGGTAATCAAGTGTCAACAGCCACAAGCAAAAAAGTTACTATATATTTTTTAATAATTTTTATTTTATGTGAAACTTAAAATCAATTAAATCAATCAAAAATAAATCGTGTCTCCGGCTCGGGTGGCTATATGAACACCTCAGGTAATATGGCTCGTTTTATGTTCTTGTTGTACAATCAACTTTTCCAATAAAATACGATGGAAAACCATTATGCACTAGGTACATAAAACAATTGTTAACTACGTAATCAGATACAGTATCTTAGGATGTATAAATATGCTACTACTACCTAAAATCACAAATCAAAATACTGATAATAAATAATACTGTACAGTAGCATAACAACAATTTACTAAGTACCTATAATTTTCTCGTAAATTTGGATCTTCAATTCTTAAAGGCTTGTTGTTGTTAACAAAACAAAATTTGGAGTGCTACCTCACCGAGAGTGATGTTACCGGAATACCCTTAGCAAAAATTGAGGTAGGAACTAAACTCGAATTGTAATTCGCCATAATACTGACCACGCCAAAGGGACGTGTCGAACGAGTGAAACACAAAAGTAAAAGTCATGGTGGAGTCTAACTGTACCTCCCGCGTTCGCTCTCGACGCTGCGCCCGCGCAACCAGCCCATACTTACCTACTAATGACTCGCGCAAATCATAACATTTTTGGTAGACGCCAGACGCCACCAATACAAATGGCAAGTAGCAGTCTGCGGAAATTTTCTGAAATTCTGTTTTCAACAACTATTTTCAAATCAAATTCGATTAGCTAGAGAGTAGAAATATAGTGAACAAACAAAATAAAGGCTGCCTCACAAAGGTGTAATCTGAGGACGCGCGAAAATTTTGAAAATATGCATGTAGGCACCTACAAAATAAGATTTCGAGGAAAATTCCGTAGCCGTTACGAAAAATTAATTAATATTTTTCTATGGATTTTGTTTATCAGTGGCGTATCCTAATAAGTCTAAGTACGTTTGGAATTACATTTTTAGACCACACAAAAAATAGCAACCAGAAATGTAAACATTGAGAATCATAAAGAATTTACAGAAACCCAAAAATTTTAAATTATGAAGTTGAGTATTGAGAAGTCTCAACATAAGTTTACCTGTAGTACCGTTGCACCATAAAACTTGAAGTATTGCTATGCGTACCACTTGTATTTTATTTCGTTATTCGGTTTCAGTATTAACTTGAAGTGAATGGTTAAACTGTGATTATTTAAAGAGTCAAAAACGCCTTACCCGTGTGGTGTCGGGTTTGAAATACACCTCTCCATTTCTTCCGTGGATGTCGTAAGAGGCGACTGAGGATAACGGTTAAGGTCAGTTAAGGTATACCGTAGGCGAAAGGCTGGCAACCTGTCACTATTTTTAGTACTGTTTTTGTCAAACTTAAAACCTAAAATTGCTAAAAGTGGCTCCGAAGCGGTGACGTTTCGTGTGCTCTGGGAATACAGGCGTGTGTGTGTGTGTCAAAAACGCTGCTATTCTGTATTTGTGTAGCTATGTACCTACATATATGGCATTTGGGAAATCTTTTTAATATCCCAGCTTAACTTTAATTTGTTAGATACAGAAAACCGTAATAATTCAATGCCAATAAACAGATAGAAAAAGTTTTCGGTAAAAAATTCATTTTTAATACAAGCTTTTTTGCTGACTGTTCTTTTGTCGACTTTTTAGTTGTATTGTCACCCAAACTACGTTTGCATACCAAAATTTCAAGTCGATGCCATTAACCGTTGAAGAGTTCCGTCCTGTGGAGACGATCCTGGCTAGACCACCAGGATGTCACTACCAGATTATTGTATTGTCACGCAATTTACATAAGTAAGCCAAATTTCAAGTCAATCCAACTACTACGGAAGTTGGTCGAATTTAACTTGCAACATTTGACTATAGACAGACAACGTGACAGGTGAAACTAAATACAAGCTTGTAAAATAGCTCTTATTCTGGCAAACTTATAAGATTTTATATAATTTAATGTGCTTATTATTCGTATACAGTAATAAAGCATGAAGAAACTTTGTTTTTATCCATTACTTAAACGAATACACGAAGAAAAGAACCATCACAAATGCATGTCTTTTAATTACTACTTATCTACCTATTGACTTGTGAGATAATTCACAGAACTGAAATTTTACGTACTTACCTATCAGTGGCGTGGCGTCAGATATTTCTGTGATAAAGCCGAAGCAAGGATCACTTACATCTTTCATAAATTCTGTATGTCTTCTTGTTCTATTTTGTAAATATTGGGCAAGCCGGTGGGAATAGGTTTCTATGGACGCTTAACCATTGCTACCTATCGACTTTTCTTGTTGTGCCTAATTAAGTCATAAACTTAAAAGTAACATCCAAACCAATGTTTCATGCATTAACTTGCCTGTGTACCTATTTGATAGGTTTCCGTGTGTGTGTGGCGCGCGGCCGCGACGTCGTCAGTGGGTCAAGAAACAAGGTCACGCCATTTCTCTCTGAGCCGGCGCACCTCGACGGGGGGAAGGAGGGCAAAGGCAGTACGTAGGCGCAAATTTAGATCGAGTGTTTCTGATTGCTAAGCGCAACGGATAAGCTCTGAACGTCTTGAGTCAGTCTTTCAAGCAGTATTTTCAGAAACTAAACAGAATCCGTTATTATTACGTATGAAAAAAGACATCCACACTGGGTTAATTATCCCACTCAACATAAAGCAGAAATGGATAAGAAAAATCCTCGTTACCAACTTCGTTTGGTCTGCATAACGTGAAAATAATTGTAATTGATAGATATATATTAATGTAGTAAGTAGTTACTTATGCACAAAGTAACGATAGATGATTAATCTGCTTTGAAGTAACAGACACGAGACCCAAAAATTGACATCTATCGGAAGGAGAAGAAGCTGTAAAAATAGGCATTATTTTTTACATGTATGTACGAGTGTCACTAATAGCTCCTCACAAGCTTAAACGCTTAATGAAACGTCAATTTATTTTGCCCATAATAATATCCACTATAACGGTGTTTCTCATGTATATATTGCCGATTTATTACTGCATTATATTCTTAATTTACTATGCCACTTACTTACTAAGTAGGCTGATAGTTTGAAAACGACTCCTATCGAAATGTATATGAGACTATTATCGCCAAATCAATTTCTCGTGATTATGGTGGTATAGAGTTGATTCTACGCATGGTCATTGCAGACATAGCGAATATTCTCACACAAAAGCATTTTCACACAAAAGTAAAAGACAAACTTAAATCCTACGCACTTGTTTTGTAGGGTACATAATACAGCTCTACGTGGCTCTACCAAATTACAACTTTATATAAGTCATAAACATCTCTAACTTGTTTTTAAGTATGAGGAACTTTTGAGCCATAAAATCTTTAATCATTAATTTTCTTCCTTTCTACTTAAAGATCTAAATACTTACCTGTCTCAGCAAAAAAAAAATCTACGACGTCATCAGCATGCACCATCAGCCAAATATGTGGTCTACCACCCTAAAGTTGATAATCGTTTGCGCGTCTTAAAACAATAATGCCAATAGACGTGTCTGTCAACTTGAAAGTTCGACTTTAGCGACATATTCATTTGATAGGAACTTGTTTAAAAATTGATAGACCACTTCTTTTGCTGATGGTACCTATATCTAGGTATAAAGGTTTCCCAGAATTTTAGTATAAAATACACTTTCAAAATGAGAACATCCGTTTTGCGCACAAACAAACAAACAGCCTTTTAACCTAAAGGCATATATATACCTTCTCCGTTCCTTTGTGGATAAAAACATGAATGGTCCACGGAAAAAAACATGTCGTCACCTTTTATTAAAATTGAGATTTTATTCTCAAAATGTAGAACTCGCAAAGTACTATGACTTACCATTGACTTACCATTGAAGTAAATAATCTGAAAACAATATGAAATACATATTTTTTACTTTTAAAGAAATGGTAACCACAGTAATTGTTTGTGATGACTAACTTTCAAGCCGCTATAACTCAATAAGTTGCCTACAGTCTGTTCAATATAGGAATGGACAGAAGGAAAATAAGCTCTTTATAGCGCACGTCATTTAATAAATTGCAGTTTTTAAGTATGGTCTAAACTAAATTCTAATTAAAATATCGAAGACGTAAATATTAGTTTCAATTATTCATTAACTAACTGTTGCCCGCGACTCCGTTCACGCAGAATTCGTTTATTGCTATCCCGCGGGAACTATGCAATTTTCCGGGATAAAAACTATTCTATGTCCTTTCCCGAGACTTGTACTATCTGTATACCGAATTTCACCTGCATCGGTTCACCGGTTAAGACGTGAAGAGGTAGGTAACAAACAAACATACAGACTATCAAACTTTCGCAAGTATAATTAATATTAGTGAGATTAACTTTGCTATTTTTCATATCATAATTTAAAAACAGTAAAAAACTTTTTTTTTTGTTGAAAACAATAAAGTCTTTCTATAAAATACCTAAAAAGGCAGAGGTAAAGAACATTCTACAAGAAACAGAACGTTTACTGTATTGTTAACTCAAGAAATATTTTGTACATTATTTATAGTTTTTAATCGCCAGTTTGGATCAAAACCTTTAATCATATACGAATAATTAACTTTTCGCAACTAAAGCACTACATCAAATTCGATAAAATTTGGAATAGAAAAAGCTTGAACTTCATAGCAGTAACTACGAGTAGAATATTTTTATTCAATGTTACCCTGAATGGACTAAAGGTCACAAGTTCTTTCCGTGGACCCTTCATATTATATCTTTGACCGCATGAATTAAGAAAAATCATTTTACACAGTTTCAAGAATTACATAGATATTTACTTGCATGTATTTAACATCAATTTCAACTTTATACTTCCAGGTGTTCCTTAGGAATTGGGTAGGTTTTTTCACGTTGACGTACGGAAACCTAATATTTTTAGTATGAGTTTTTGACGGTATCTACATATTATTAGGTTGCCTGCCTGTGTACCTCTTGACATATAGATTGCCATATTTCAAATCAATCTGACCACTAGACGTCGGTCAACAGGTACGTGCTTGCTAGTTTTGAACCTAATAAACAAACAATCTTACGAAGCTAAGTTAATAAAAAGCTTGTTAATATACTGGTAGTTAATGCCGATAATGGTTTGTGAAGCAAAATCTTTTCATAAACCTAGCACCGTACAGATTGGTAGTCCTAGACATTAATATTGGCAACATGTAAATGTGCTGCTTATTAACATTATGCAGATATAAATGTAAATAGATACAAACGAATACTTAATTATATTTTTATCTCGCGGTGGGTGTAATTAAACTATTGACCCAAAAATTAATGTCACTACGGCACAAAACAGCTTGAATGCGGCGATTAAAGCTGTAAAGTGGAAGGTATGATACCTATGTTCTTAATATAAGGTTTGTATAGTATTCAGTTCAGACTTCAAAAATTAGAAAGACTGATGTCATGAACAAACAACGACAATGAAACAATATTATATTTGCATAGTCATTTCAGAGCTTTGGTCACTGTCTCAATAGTTATTTACCACTTTTAATTTTGAGCAATAGCATTTTTTTTATTCGACTGGATGGCAAACGAGCAAAAAGCTATTAAAGGCTAAGCTATTAAGCAGCGACACTAGCGACATCTAGGCCGTACCCATAGTATGCGTGTGCGTTTTTCTATGCATCTATATTTCAGTTTGTATTTTCGATATAGGTTTTACGGGATGACCGTAAAAGTAACAAAAATTTTGGAATTGATATAAAAAATACAAAATGATTCCAAAAAACCAATCTTATATTTAATAGTAGTAGGTACGCGACCTAATACCATCTCAATTACAACTGTCTAATCGATTGGTTTCAATCATTCCAGCTCATTCGGTCAATTTTAGTACCATATCAAAATCTGTCTAGCCATTCTTGAGTTATAATAATGGTGTTCTAACCTGACTTTGTTTTATTTAAACCTTATTCATATCATATCATATATCATGTGACACTTGACACCAATTGACCTAGTCCCAAACTTAGCAAAGCTTGTACTATGGATACTAGGCAATGGATGAACATACTTACATATATATAGATAAATACATACTTAAATACATAATTAACATCCAAGACCCGAAAACAAACATTCGTATTATTCATACAAATCTCTGTCCCGGCCGGGGATCGAACCCGGGGCCTCAAGATCCACCACCACCACCACCACTTGGCCATCCGGTCGTCGTTATTATCATAATACCTAAACTGTTATCTTAATATTTAATTGTACCTACTCATTTAATTACGTTAATATAATCCTACATTAAAAGTTTAGCTAAAAGTTAACACGACATCCATTGTCTGTTAAGTAGGCGGTAACTACGAAGTTTGCCGGGACAGCGGACAGCTAAGGTATATATATAAAATTATTGGGTCAAAAATGTTTGTGACCAAACACCTTCGAAACGGCTTGACCGATTTTTATGTTTTTTGTTTTGTACCTATATATTCGGTAGCTCTGAGAATAGGATGTAAAACTATTTGTCATACTACTATGCGGACGGAGTCGCGGGCAACAGCTAGTGTATTTATGTAAATCTGATGAAAATACAATAATCTGGCAGTCACGTCAAGCCAGGATCGTTCCCGCTGGAGGGAACTTCTGAATAGTTAATGGCATAGGAAGGAAACTTCCATGATTATTTAATTTCAATGGCAATGCGTTTATAGGTACAATACTAAGACACAAATAATCTGGTAGTGACATCCTGGTATTCTGACCTGGATCGTCTCCGCAGGACGGAACTCTTCAATGGTTAATGGCGTCGACTTGAAATTTGGTATGCAAATGTAGTTTGGTTGACGTCAACGACAGTCAACGAAAAGTACAGTCAACAAAAAAAGCTGGTATTAAAAATGAAATTTTTATCAATAACTTTTTTAGTTACTTTTGATTTATTCATGATACATACCCGCGAGTTAGAGAGTAAGTATACTATTTTTATCTATTAATTTTGAGTGCGCATTTTTCACATAACTTTTTAAGTTTTACTGGGATAAAAATTACTGACATAGGAAAAAGCGCTTTAAAGGGTTCAGGTAAGTTTTCCGGACTCACTAATCAAAATATGCATGAAGTTGATCTCAGATATACACTTATATGTCCACCAACACCTAGGTAGGTAGGTACATAGGTATCTAATAAGATGAAATGAATGAATGCACTTAAATAATCACCTTCATCTTAATGCTTAAACCGCATCTTTATAATTCGTATAATGACACAAGTTCTCATTATACAGGTCTGCATAATCTTAACGAAGCCTCCCCCCCCCTTTCACCTGCCTCCTCTCCCCGCACTGTTCCACTTCCGCGACACACATTCCCAATCAACCGGATTGGGGCCTACATATTTTGGAGCTTACTTTGACAAACAAATACCAACTCTGAAAACTGAGGCAGAAAGCTGCGAATCGAGTATCGCTATCCTAATAACTTAAAGTATTGCTTATATTTGAGGGTTCAGAGTCCATTTTACATTGGTACCAAGAACAGCTCGATGAATTAAAACGGTATGCAGTTGAGTGAGGTGCGTGAGTTTAATTTTGGTCGATTTTTAAAAGGCTTCTTCCATATAATTTTCACGAACTTAAACCGTGTCAGATTCTATTAAGGTTGAAATTCGTACTGTCAATTTTATGGGTTCTTGAGTAAATAGGTATGTCACAGTGAGCTTTGCATACTGAAATGTTCAATTTGTGCGACTTTTTGATGTCTGTTTGTTAGCGAAAACCGCGAGAGACCAATAGGCTTGTTTGACACTTGTCACATGTCATGAGTTCACGTTATACTAGCTAGCTACCCGAGTAAATTTGTATTGTAAATATTTTTGTATATTTATTTATTGTTAGTGTTGTGTAGTTGTACCAACAATGTGTTTATAATGTATCTATAATTATGATAAGGACTAAGTAAATTAATTACGTAGGTATGCAAGTCCATTCCCGATTGTTGATTTTGCTCTTAATTTTTCTCTGCGTTTTGCTTCATACCTTTATTTTTATTAAAATATGTACAGAAATATTGTTTTATAAGTTGCGATTCAAGATCAAACAAATATCGAAGTAGGTAGTGCATTGACCAATCAGCTGTTGTAAGTACAGATATTTTATTATCACACGACATTAGTCCTTACGAATAGAGCAGCAGAATACCAGCGCTCGGCTTGAGATCAGACTATAAGGTCGTAAATCGAGCGTCGACCTTGACCTCAAAGTTTATCAATATAGTAAATTAAAAGTACTTACTTTACAAATTCAATCATCCTATCGTATTTTTGACGATACGAGCGCTTTTTTGCTACCCTTATTTTTGTCTTTATTCCCCATTATAATATAATATTTACAGTTAGCACGCTTAATTAAATATTTACGCTTCTTATAAACTAAACTCTGATAAGTATGCACACAGTTCATAGATTTTTAACACAAGTTTTCGATGCGCAAACGAGAAGCATAGGTCCGTCTAGCACTGCGCGTCGACGCACACTGTCTGTTTGTATCGGAGTAAACGAGAGCCCACTGTCGCTGCAACTGAGCAGCCGGGTTTCAGATGATAATAATAAATAAATATTGAAATAAAAAAAAGTATGGATTGTTTGTGAAATATGACTCGTTAGTTATTTAGATATGAATATGTTCACTTCATGTTTTTAATTGCAGACTCATACGTCTAAAAAATAAAGACATAGAACCGTTTAAAGATGATTTTAGACCAATCTTTGCAATTTTTTTTTATCGAGCCGATTTTGTCTAATTATGTATCGAGTCCGTCCATTATCTTTGAAATATGATGAATATTAACATATATTTTTTTTTGATGAGCTACAACAAATAGTTTTTCTTAAAAAACTGCTTAAATAACATCAATTTCAACAAAATTAGGTCTTGTCAGCCTCTTAACTTTTACTATCTTTCAGTTATGTTTTGGTGATAATTGCTTACTTGATAATTGACTAATAGCTACTTGTACGCGTACATTCATAGGCGCACTACATTGCTATGCTCTATTGTTGCTATTTTCAGAACTAGGATATTGTCTTATTTATACCTGTCGGCGGCCGATCGTAAAATCCGCCAGATCACGAAATTCCTAGGCATTCCGTGAAATGCCGCCATTTCATGAATTGGCTAAGGGACATCCGCCATATCGTTGAAAACTCACCGTTTAACGATTTGCCTAGTGACGTTTAGGCTGATCATGAAATTCCTAGGCATATCATGAAGCGCCGCCATTTCATGATTTGGCCAGTTTAGGCAGATCATGAAATTCCTAGGCATATCATGAAACGCCGCCATATCGGTTCTGGCACTTCGCCGGCCGCTGCCGCGGCACGCTCGCTTCGCTCGCTCGGCTCGTGCGTCGTGATTACAATTAATACTAACCACTCCTCGCTTCGCTCGTCGTACCTAAATTTTTCTATATAAATAAGTAACAACTAGTGAATACTTTAATTATCAACAAAATACTAACCTCTAAAATATGGGCAAACGTCCATGGTTTTTTCACATTGTGCACAGAATACGTTTGATTCACATAAAAAGAACGGAGCTGATGTTCAAAAGCTTCTTTTGCACTTCTATTTTGAATTCAATCACTATTTTAGGTTTAAAGATAATTTTGTTGCGACGCCGACATTTTTCACGCGCTAAACAAACACGACCGGTCAGCTGGTCACGGCCGCCATTGCATACGCAGCGCCAGTGGCCAAAAAATAAACTATTTTACGATGTGCCCGGTATAGAGCTAGGAATATCGACGAATGCGTTGCTCTAATCGATCTGCCGTATTATTTCTCAGGCACATCGTGATATGCCTGGCCAACGTTTAGGCATATCATGAAACGGCGGCGTTTCACGATATGCCTAGGAATTTCGTGATCTGGCGGATTTTACGATCGGCCGCCGACATACCTATATCTTAGCATTGTTTTATTTTTGACTAAAAACATATGTCTCCAATTTTCTGTATCGTTTTTAAGTGCTAGTTTTGTGAGAAGACATACTTAACTCTTATATTAAAAAATACACAAAACTGACTCTAAAAAAATCGTTTGTTTACTACCTAACTGCTTACTTGTTTGTGATTCGATATAAATAGGGTTTGTTAGATAATTTTCACTGAAGTATTTTTTCTGAGTAACTAGCAAATTTTCACTTCGCGGTTTTTTATTTTTCGTCTTTTTTTATTTGGCAATTTTTCATGAAGTGTTTTTTAATGTTCGCGTTTATTTTTTTCGCCTTTTTTACCAGTCGATAATTTTATTATTCGCAACTGTTATTAGTATTAGTATAATATAGTGCGGTTTTTTAGATATTTTACCTACCTACTCGAAGTCATTGTTCTAACTTAGAATTTCTAAGCAATCGTTACCCCTTAGGCCCTTAGTGTCCACATTATTAGTATTATTACACATTAATAGGTAGGTATCTTCAGATGCCCGAAGGGCAGACCTCACAGAAATAGGAGCCCCACGAAGCGGTGCTCCGTCGACATAAGGCGTGGTTTACCTAATGCTGCTGTAAATATATGCGACTGATAAAATAATCTACTGGTAAAATAAGCGAAAAAAAAGCGAACATTATAAAACGCTTTATGAAAAATCGCTAATTACATGAAAAAAAGACGAATAGTTAAATTTGCGATCATGAAAGAACGCGATGTGAAAAATTCGCTACTATGAAAAAATGTTTTTGTGAAACATGTCGCACAAATCATGAAGATTACCTATGATACTACTGACTGCTTTACTCACACACCGCGCATCGCCTACTATACGAGTACCTACCTATGTACAATGCACCACTAAGAGCTATCAAACGTCTCTCCTTATAACTTTAAACATAAAATGAGTAGGTACAGTCAAGGGCAAAGTTGCAAAAATATGTATACACGGCCTTAATGTAAAGTCCATAAAGTCGTGAATACATATTTTTGTAACTTTGGCCCTGTCGATATCTTTGCCCTTGACTGTACTTATCTTCCCCAATTTCGGGGTTGAAAGTTGAACAAATCTTAAAACAACTTTTTTTTATTTATGGCTGATTCTGGTCTCTAATTGTGGCAAACGTACTATAAAACGTTCAGAACATGTTTTACGAAAACCGCATAGATACGTGTTTAGAACCTCGCTTTCAACTCGTCCGCAAATCGCTAGCAAACAGGTTGAAAATTAATTCACAATATCTATCTATGTAAAATCTAGTAAAACCTATTATTACTTAATTATCAATTAAATATTTACGTAAACTGGATAATTTAAAGTCGTAGTTTTCATTTTCAGTCAAAACTTAAAAAAACCTTGCTTAAACATAAAGCTGGCCAATGTAAGGAACTAATTGGTAGATGTACTCGTAGTAGGTACCTACTACAAATTAAAAAAAGGTAAATTATTACGCCCTTAGGCGTTATAGGTACCTAAGCAAAGTGAATTTTAAAAATAGAAACATATTGTAGAAAGTCAACACAACACACACTTGTTCCATTGTTAGCCTCGAAAGAGGGGAGGGTAATTATAAGTTTGACGCCAATGTCTGTTTATTTGTCTGTGACATCGTAGCTCTCAAATGATAGACCGAGTTCGATGCGGTTTTTTTACGCGACATCGAGATCTTGCGGTGGTTCTTAGCTGTTTCATTAAAATTGCCGTTTTTGAGATTGAGAACTTGGAAATGACAATGGCATAAAAGATGATGACCGTCTGAAATGTTTAATTTTAAGGAATTATATTATGTAGGCTCATTTTAAGTGAACTGTATTGTTCTTATTAGTAAATAAAGCATCTTTAAACCTAAACCTAACTTTTCTTAGTTGGTTATGTTATTTATCCGACTGCCAGAAGAGGTTTATGTTTTTCAAGCGTATGTATATAGGTATGTATATCTTTTTCTTTGATCCTCTCTGCAGCCTAAACGGCTGGACTGGATTTTGAATGCTACTTATTGGTTCAAATTTAAGTTACTTCTGAATTTGAGGCTAATAGTTTGCTAATACAATTATTTTTACCCGACTGCCCGAAGGAGAGTTATGTTTTTCGAGCGTATGTATGTATGTATGTAAGTATGTATGTATGTATGTATGTATGTATGTATGTGGGTATGTATGTCCATTTCTATGGTCCTCGCTGCAGCCTAAACGGCTGGACAGATTTTTACATATGAGCTTTAAATTAGCTACTTAACAGAGTTCTAGACCACTAGACTTATTTTCTTCCTTTTAGTTTTGGCTGTCGGGTTTTTGATTTTTATAATTTAATGTTTTTTTCTTATTATACCTAGTGCCATTGTTATAACGCATTACATATTAATGTCATTGTAATAAGAACCACGGCACGCGTCATCGTGAATGACTCTACCTACCTATAGATTTTATTAAACTTTTTACAGCGTCATCTATGAACAAACTTTGCAGACATACTTATCGCCGCGATTTAACTTTATAATAGAGATATCTAGTAAAATGTCAAGGAACTCGTTAGCTCGCTCAAGGGAAAGTTTGCAATTTTTATTAACAGAGCCATCTCTGAAAAAACCTTGAAATGAAAACCACCTGAGTCCGCTAAAAATAGAGACATCTGCAAAAATTACTCGTTGGCAAACCCAATGTCATATTCGCGATTCCTTGATAACAGCACCATCTATGACGAAACCCCATGGCTACATCTCTGTAAAATGATTTTTTTGATAGTGATACCAAGTATTAAGTCCAAAAACTCACTAGATACCGTTTCAAAAGTCACGGTTTTGATAACAGTGCCATCTATATAACCAAACCCAGTAGTAAGTTCATCACGATTTAAAATAAGAGATATATCTAGTAGAAAGTCAACACACTCGTTAGCTAGCTTCAAGTAATTATCGTTTTTTTTTTTTTATAACAACACTATTTATAAACAAAGGCCGTTTCTACATAAACGCCAATTAACTTTACTATAGCGACATCTAATAGAAAACCCAAACTCGTTAGATAATAGAAAGACAGTGCTATCTTTGAACGAGTACAGAAATAAACTCCGCTCGAGTCAACTTCAAAAAAGACATCTAGTGGAAAGTTCACCAACTCGTGACGCAATTCAAGGAAAAGTTCGCATTTTTAATAACATTGCCGTCTATGAAGAAGCTCATAAATTAACTCCGCTCGAATCAACTTAAAAACAGAGACATCTAGTAGAAGTGAGGTGATTCAATGAAGTTAGCAATTTTACTAACAGCGCCATCTATGAACAAGCTCAGAAATGAAATCCGGTCGAGTCAACTTAAAAAATTGAGGCATCTAGTAGAAAGTCAACACACTCGTTAGCTAGCTTCAAGTAATTTTCGATTTTTTTTGATAACAACATCTATGAACAAACTTCGTGCCTAGCAAGTAAACTTTACAACAGACATTTAGTAGAAAATCCACAAACTCCTGAGCTGATTCAAGGAAAAGTAAGCCATTCTATTAACAGCGCCATCTATGAACAAGCCCAGAAATGAACACCGCTCGAGTCAACTTAAAAATAGAGACATCTAGTAGAAAATGTATAAACTCGTGAGGTGATTGAAGAAAAAGTATGCAATTTTGATAACAGCGTCATCTATGAACAAGCTCAGAAATGGAATCCACTCGAGTCAACTTAAAAAAGAGACATCTAGTAGAAAGGCCACAAACTCGTTAGGTAATTCTAGGAAAAGTTAGCCATTTTGTTAACAGTGCCATTTATGAACAAGCACGGAAATGAACTCCACTCGAGTCAACTTAAAAAAGAGACATCTAGTAGAAAGGCCACAAACTCGTTAGGTAATTCTAGGAAAAGTTAGCAATTTCGTTAACAGTGCCATCTATGAACAAGTACAGAAATTAACTCCGCTCGAGTCAACTTAAAAATAGAGACATCTAGTAGAAAGTCAACACACTTTTTAGCTAGCTTCAAGCGATTTTCCGGTTTTTTGATAACAGTACCATCTATGAACAAGCACGGAAATGAACTCCGCTCGAGTCAACTTAAAAATAGAGACATCTAGTAGAAAGTCAACACACTCGTTAGCTAGCTTCAAGCAATTTTCCGGTTGTTTGATAACAGTACCATCTATGAACAAGCACGGAAATTAACTCCGCTCGAGTCAACTTAAAAATAGAGACATCTAGTAGAAAATCCACAAACTCGTGAGTCGTGACGCAATTCGAGGAAAAGTTTTGTCAGCGCCATCTATGAACAAGCCAAGAAATTAATACCGCTCGAGTCAACTTAAAAATAGAGACATCTAGTTGAAGGTTCACAAACTAGTAAGCTAATTCAAGGAAAAGTTTGCTATTTAGTTAACAGCACCATCTATGATCAAACCCAGAAACGAAGTCCGCTGGAGTCAACTTAAAAATAGAGACATCTAGTAGAAAATGTATAAACTCGTGAGGTGATTGAAGAAAAAGTATGCAATTTTGATAACAGCGACATCTATGAACAAGCTCAGAAATTGAATCCACTCGAGTCAACTTAAAAAAGAGACATCTAGTAGAAAGGCCACAAACTCGTTAGGTAATTCTAGGAAGTTAGCCATTTTGTTAACAGTGCCATCTATGAACAAGTACAGAAATTAACTCCGCTCGAGTCAACTTAAAAATAGAGACATCTAGTAGAAAATGTATAAACTCGTGAGGTGATTGAAGAAAAAGTATGCAATTTTGATAACAGCGACATCTATGAACAAGCTCAGAAATTGAATCCACTCGAGTCAACTTAAAAAAGAGACATCTAGTAGAAAGGCCACAAACTCGTTAGGGAATTCTAGGAAGTTAGCCATTTTGTTAACAGTGCCATCTATGAACAAGTACAGAAATTAACTCCGCTCGAGTCAACTTAAAAATAGAGACATCTAGTAGAAAGTCAACACACTCGTTAGCTAGCTTCAAGCAATTTTCCGGTTTTTTGATAACAGTGCCATCTATGAACAAGCACGGAAATGAACTCCGCTCGAGTCAACTTAAAAATAGAGACATCTAGTAGAAAGTCAACACACTCGTTAGCTAGCTTCAAGCAATTTTCCGGTTGTTTGATAACAGTACCATCTATGAACAAGCACGGAAATTAACTCCGCTCGAGTCAACTTAAAAATAGAGACATCTAGTAGAAAATCCACAAACTCGTGAGTCGTGACGCAATTCGAGGAAAAGTTTTGTCAGCGCCATCTATGAACAAGCCAAGAAATTAATACCGCTCGAGTCAACTTAAAAATAGAGACATCTAGTTGAAGGTTCACAAACTAGTAAGCTAATTCAAGGAAAAGTTTGCTATTTAGTTAACAGCACCATCTATGATCAAACCCAGAAACGAAGTCCGCTGGAGTCAACTTAAAAATAGAGACATCTAGTAGAAAATGTATAAACTCGTGAGGTGATTGAAGAAAAAGTATGCAATTTTGATAACAGCGACATCTATGAACAAGCTCAGAAATGGAATCCACTCGAGTCAACTTAAAAAAGAGACATCTAGTAGAAAGGCCACAAACTCGTTAGGTAATTCTAGGAAGTTAGCCATTTTGTTAACAGTGCCATCTATGAACAAGTACAGAAATTAACTCCGCTCGGGTCAACTTAAAAATAGAGACATCTAGTAGAAAGTCAACACACTCGTTAGCTAGCTTCAAGCAATTTTCCGGTTTTTTGATAACAGTGCCATCTATGAACAAGCACGGAAATGAACTCCGCTCGAGTCAACTTAAAAATAGAGACTTCTAGTAGAAAGTCAACACACTCGTTAGCTAGCTTCAAGCAATTTTCCGGTTGTTTGATAACAGTACCATCTATGAACAAGCACGGAAATTAACTCCGCTCGAGTCAACTTAAAAATAGAGACATCTAGTAGAAAATCCACAAACTCGTGAGTCGTGACGCAATTCGAGGAAAAGTTTTGTCAGCGCCATCTATGAACAAGCCAAGAAATTAATACCGCTCGAGTCAACTTAAAAATAGAGACATCTAGTTGAAGGTTCACAAACTAGTAAGCTAATTCAAGGAAAAGTTTGCTATTTAGTTAACAGCACCATCTATGATCAAACCCAGAAACGAAGTCCGCTGGAGTCAACTTAAAAATAGAGACATCTAGTAGAAAGTCTACATACTCGTTAGCCAATCCAATGTCATTTTTGCTGTGTTCGATGTTAGCACCATCTATAAACAAACTCTGTAACTACAACTCTCATTGGATACCGTAATAAAAATAATCACGGTTTTGATAATAGCGTCATCTATGAACAGAAGCGGTCGCTACATCGCTACCAACAATCCGTACAATCAAAACATTTTAATACGTTTGCTAAGTAAAGCTTTGACAACAACACACAAGCACAACACTATGAACAATGTCTATAAAGTTACAACGCCAAGCTTTGATGAACGAACTACGTATTGATGATCGAAGACGCCAAGAGTTAACTTTACAATCGAGACATCTAGTCGAAAAACAACAAACTTAACTTAGCTAGCCCAAATATATTTTTTAAATAACAGCGCTATGAAGAAAGAGAAAACAGGTCGCCATGAATGTAGCTGTTGTTCGGGATGCGAATGTTATTCACATTCATTATCGTCGAGATGTGTCCCACTATACCACGTTTATTCCGCCTGAAATAAACAGATTTTTCTTCAGAGTTAGTTGAACTTGAAGTTACTGGAGTACTTTTCCATTAAATTACACATTATTCCAGTGTATTCGTCCCAGTAGCATGACTGCGGTGCTCGATCAATCTTGAATAACTCGTTTGGATTGTGTGTGACCCCGCCCGCAATGTATCGCTACTGGCACAATTTTACTGGAATAATGTGAACCGGGCATTATCTTACGTGTTGTTAGATTCACTCCAGCTACCTTATTTATCCTCCTGGTTCCCCCGGTCATCACACGAGGATATAAAAAATTGAACTTTACTTGATTGATTTTGGGTGCAAATTGTGAAAACAGAAATTGTATCTCGGGCCTCAAGAGGTTAAGATTTCAGCCAATTATGATGTATGATGCTAGATAAGAACCTAAATAAGAAGCTGTGATAGCCCAATATAGCTTATGGTTCGGCCTACAATTAGGGCCTCAAGCTCTTGTACTAATATTTATTCTGTGCCTCAAGCAGACAATCGTGGGGTAAGTTATCCTATCCGTTTTTTTTTTAATTCAAATTACAATTAGGCACCTTTAACAGCGTCATTTTATAATATATGCATCCGCTACTGCTGCACTACTATGGCGCTGCTAGAGTCGCAATGTAAAAGCGACTTAAGAAGCTTTTCGGTGAAGGAAAGCATCGTAAGGAAACGTGCGCAGCGATCCATTGTGTGAAAGTACCCAATCAGCACAGGGCCCGTACGTGGGTTACTAGAACCTAGGGCGTTCAATGAATTGTGAGCTACCTGTGTCGACTATTTGCTATCTTGCTTAAGGGACTTGTAGAGACGATACAAAAAATAACACTTATATAACACAGTACAGTTTATTTATAACAGCCTCTAGTGATTACAATAACACGTAGGATAGGATCTCTGTTGAATACTGTTTGATTGTCGTTAACTACTAAGATTGTCCTAACATTATCGTTTGTTGTGTAACTCTAGTGTTATAAAATTGTGTGCAGTGGGCATTCGGCTTATGTAAGAGTTGATTTATATTGTGAGATTCACAGATTCAAACTGTAACTGCTGCTACCGCTCCATTATTCATCCTTAGAATTTACTAAAAAACAGTGAAAACCCAAAACATGATCCAAAAAGTTTGCCGTATGAGTTTCATTAAATAGCTATTAATAGCAAATATTCGATTGAAAACAGTAAGTATAATAGTAACGTTTTCGCTGCTAGTAGAAACAATTTGATTACCTACTTAGTCTGACCTAATAATTTTGCGAAATTTTTATCGTCACGCGTCCCGCGTATGACTTTAGAACCAGTGATTAAATAAGATGAGATAGTAGAGTGAGTATGAGTAAAAGAATGTTGAGATTGTTTTGCTAGCAGGCTGGGCGTAGTGCGAAGCAGCTAGTTGGAATCGACGAAGTACTCCTGAGCAGCTTTGGTGTCGGGTTTGATGGTCTTCGCGCCGGGCTTCCAGTTAGCAGGGCACACTTCACCGTGCTTGTCGGTAAACTGGAATGCCTGCACCAGTCGCAGCGTCTCCTCCACCGACCTGTTAACAACCACCGAGGATTAGTACTTAGCTTAAAATAATTCTGATTCATGTCAGCCAGCCAGTGTACTGATAAAAAAAAATCGAGTGTCTTTCCCAAAATCCCATCAGACTGTTAAATACACACAGATTTCTAGACTTACCCCCTGTTTCACAATCCATTGATTAAATTTATCTGATGGATATATGTAGACTGCATCATATTTATCCGTCAAATAAAATAAATCAATTGGTTTTGTAACAGCCCCTTAGACTTTATAATCCTTTTTAGGGTTCCGTACCCAAAGGGTGCCAACGGAACCCTATTACTGAGACTCCGCTGTCTGTCTGTCTGTCTGTCCGTCCGTCCGTCTGTCACAGGGCTCTATCTCTTGAGCCTTAATAGCTAGGCAATTGAAATTTTCACAGATTATGTATTGTAGCCGCTACAACAACAAATACCAAAAATAAAATAAAGTTTAATAAAGGGGGTCGTCATAAAAAAAACGTGTTTCATTCAGCGGCTTTTGGTTGCTAGGCTACCAAGATGACGGCCGTCAGTTGCTAGGGGCAACGCCAGTGACCCTATGTTGTTTTTGATGTTTAACTACTTATTTAATTTGCAATTTTATTAGTGCTATTTTATAAAACCTTCGATAATATAATAATTGTCTCTAAAACCGTGGTTTATTTTTTGTGCAGCATTAAGACTAAATAACAATTTATGATCCACAAACCTCCGAAAGACACTACACTCACTTCACAAAAGCCGAATTCAATAAAGCACTCACAGCCGCTGTGTTTAATGTTTTTAGGGTTCCGGAGCCAAAATGGCAAAAACGAAACTCTTATAATTTCGCCATGTCTGTCTGTCCGTCCGTTCGCGGCTTTGCTCAGGGACTATCAGTGCTAGAAAGCTGTAATTTTGCACGGATATGAATGATATTTATGTAAACTATGCCGACAAAATGGTACTTACAATAAAAAATGAAGAAGAAAAAAACTTTTTTTTAGCCTACCTCCCATAGGCGTAAAGTGGGGGTGTTTTTTTTTCTCATACAACCCTATAGTGCGGGCTATCGTTGGATAGGTATTATAAAACCATCAGGGGTTTGCTAAGATGACTTTTCAATTCATTGATTTTTTTGCGAAATATTCAACTTTAAAGTGCAAATTTTCATTAAAATCGAGCGTCCCCTCTAAAATCGAAACCGGTGGGTGGATAAATTTGAAAAAAATCAGGATGGTAGTAAGTAATTAAGAATATCAAACTTTCAAGGAAAACTATAACGGCTAAGTTTGCTTGAGAATAATTAGTAGTTTTACTCTTAAATAGCAGCCTAAGGTATAAAATATACCTAACCTTGGAAGATTCCGTTTAAAATACGAAATCCTTAGAAAAAAATACTTATTTTTTTTCGCAATGGCTACGGAACCCTATGTTGGGCGTGTCCGACACGCTCTTGGCTGTTTTTTTTTACACTAAAAAATGTACGTTCATACTAAGTAACACTATTTATTTACAAGGTCAAAATTAAAATCAGGTTCAGATTTATTCACTAGTTAATTCATTAAATACGCGCCGTCGGCCGAATTACCGCGTTCAGACACTATTTTTTCTGCCGCGGCGCATGGCAAGAGTCTAAAGCGCTATTTCAGCCACCGACAGGGCGACAGCCAAAGAGGATGAGAATTTAAAATTGTTCTTATTCAAAATACTTGCGCACCTAGTGCTTACATTTTGGTGATGTTTTTATTAACTTGTAATGTAATGAAACTAGTTATGTTTGTTCAGGTGGAATTAATATTTCAACTTAAATTTGAAGTAGATATCTTCAACCGATTGAGCTGAAATTTTGCATGCATGTATAAATCAGATGACAATGCAATATTATTATGACGTAGAGCTGATCTGATGATGATCTTAGATGTTGGCCATAGGAACTCTGTAATAAAAATGACACGACCGCATCGATTTTGGTCTCATTTGATTCGTCTTGACGACTACCAACTTTGGTAACCAGGGGCAAAAACTACCGCTGGCAAAAAAGCTTGTATTAGATTTTTTTTTACAAAAAAATGATTACTGAACTATTTGTTTTTAAAACATTGTACGAAGGTGCGGAGCCCTTCATGCGCGAGTCGCTCTTACTCGCAGTTGAACGACTTTTAGTTTTATTTAAAGTTTTTTTATGGCAGTCGGGTTATATGAGCTAATTATATATAACCTTTCTTTTTTGACCCGCATTGTAACAATAAACCCCCTCCACCCTAGGGTATTACATATTAATAGGTACTCCATGTTAGTCCGACAGTTTTGATGAATCTAATGGTACCTCATCATAGTCAAAATCATCCAGCTAGACTGGAATCATTTGAATTTCCATGTATAATCAAATTACAGTACTCGGCGACAACATCGGTCTTTGGAAAGAGACAATTGGCTATTTAAGGTAGGCGTCCACTTATCCGCATCGTACGCTTCGGACGTATCGGATTTGTTGCTTTGTATAGAAATGATGCTTACGATGCGGACAGGTGGACGCACTTATATGAGTTTCTATACAAAGAATACTACGATCCGTTGCGTGCGATGCGTCCGATGCGTACGATACCGACAAGTGGACGTTTACCTTTACGGCGATTTTCGAACCGCCGGTTCCATTCCACCAATCATCGTATTTATATCAAAGACATACTGCACTTTATGGACTTACAGTCTATTCAATATAGGAATGGACAGAAGGAAAATAGGTTCTTTATAATGCACGCTGCTTTAGGAAGTCATTTAAAAAATTGCATTTTTTTAGTATACGGTCTAAACTTAAATCTAATTAAAATATCGAAGACGTCAATATTACTTTCAATTATTCATTAACTAACTGTTGCCCGCGACTTTTTTCACGTAGAATCCGTTTATTGCTATGCCGCGGGAACTATGCCATTTTTCGGGATAAAACTATTATATGTCCTTCCCCAGGACTTGTACTATCTGTATACTTTTATCCAATTTCACCTATATCAGTTCAGCGGTTAAGACGTGAAACAGGTTGCAAAAAAACACACAGACTTAAAAACTTTCGCAATTTCTTATAATTAATATTAGTGAGAGAACTTTGCTATTTTTCATATTATAATTTAAGAACAATAAAAAAATCTTTTCCTGTTTTGTTAAAATCAGAAACGTCTTCCTATAAAATACCTAAAGAGGCAGAGGTAAAGAACATTCTGCAAGAAACGGAACGTTTATAATATTGTTAACTAATGACAAATTTTGTACATTATTTATAGTTTTTAATCGCCAGTTTGGATCAAAATGTGATGAACTTTAATCATATACGAATAGTTAACTTTTCACAACTAAAGCACTGCACCAAATTTGATGAAATTTTGCAATTGAAAGAAGCTTGAGCTTCATAGCAATAACTACGTCTAAAATAACACATAAGCGACTTTTTGACCCGATATGCCCACGGGATAGGGATACAATCTTGAAATAATAACCGCTGCGCTTAGAGTTATGAAATTTGGTATGTAGGTAGTTGGACGTCTGGAATAACACATAGGCGACTTTTTGACCCAATATTCCCACGGGATACCTAGGGATAAAATCTTGAAATAACAACCACTGGGCTTAGAGCCATGAAATTTGGTATGTAGGTAGCTGGACCTCTGGAATAACACGTAGGCTATTTTTTACCCCGATATTCCCACGGGATAGGGATAAAATATTGAAATAATAACCACTGAGCTCAGAGTCATGAAATTTGGTATGTAGGTAGCTGATGACTTTTTGATCTGATATTCCCACGGGATACCTAGGTATAAAATGTCGAAATAACAACCGCTGGGCTTAGAGGCATGAAATTTGGTATGTAGGTAGCCGGACGTCTGGAATAAAAAAATACGCTATTTTTTATCCAGATATTCCCACGGGATAGTTTTGTAACTAAGGGACCCCATACATCCTTGTATTATTATTATTTTGTATTTTTTTCTTTAATTGTATACTGTAGTTTTAATGTTTTTTCTTGTAATAATTTTATTTTGAAAAAAAAAAAAAAAATACTTTCTGCCAAGTTTCTTGCGACGCATTCTTCTTGGCAATGATAGTCTTTCCGAAAGCGCTGGTAGTTTAAAAAAAAGACGTGTAAAAGTGCCCATTGCGGCCTATTTACTGAATAAATGATTTGAATTTGAATTTGGATACGGAACATTTTTGAAATTTCAGCACTGGGTTTAAAGTCTTGAATTTTGTACAGTTATTCACAACACAAATCAATGAAGACCACGATATAATTTTTGGAAATTTTTAGGGGAATTTTGTAAAATCCCGAAAATTTCAATTGCAACTACCAGACCGAATAGTTTACGCGTGCGAAGCCGCGGGTAAAAGCTAGTTTATATTATAATTATAAATGCGAAAGTTTGTGTTTGTGTGTGTGTGTGTGTTTGTTACTGCTTCACGCTAAAATGGCTGGACGGATTTAGATGAAATTTGGTACGTAGATAGCTGGACATCTGGAATAACACATAAGCTTCTTTTTATCCCGATATTACCACGGGATAGGGATAAAATCTAAGAAATAATAATCGCTGGGCTTAGAGTCATGAAATTTGGTATGTAGATAGCTGGATGTCTGAAATAACACATAGGCTACTTTTATTCTAATATTCCCACGGGATAGTTATTCTTAACACAATACCTCAATGAAGATAACGATGTAAATTTTGGGATTTCCCACGGGAATTTATAAAATCCCGGAATTTCAATTGTAACTACCAGATCGAATAGTTAACGCGTGCGAAGCCGCGGGCATACTCTAATTGTAAATAATTTCGCTTGACTGGCCGTCAATCTGAAGGTTTCCCTCTTTTTCCTAGAGATGTCATCGTACAATTTAAAGTTGAAGGGCTTCACCAACTCTGTCTATACTAATCTATACTAATATTATAAAGAGGAAAGCTTTGGATTTTTGGATGTTTGTTAAAAATTCTTCCACTATTAAAATGCTAAATTCCAAAGTGCCAAAGGCTATTTTATTTTCTGGCTAGCGCGGTTTGCGCATCCGCCACAGACGCGTAAAGGTATGGAAACGAAATCAATAGAAAATACGGGATTTTGGAATACGGAATTCAACAGGAGAAGATTGCATGGGATTAAAGCGAAAGAAATAAAGATATTTTACATAGCTATAAATGATAAATTAAATTTAGTGAGATGATGAATACATATTTAAATTTTAATATCATTATTATTTATAAATATAATCAATACGTTATATATAGTTATGTCATTAGAGGCTAAAAGGAAAGAGATGGACGTAGGTAATGGGACTTTGTAGGATATAAGCCGTTCATAAAGGAAGGAGTTGTCATGGAGAGGACATGAGAGAAATATATGATCAGTGTCTGCAATGCCCAAGCCACACTCACAAACATCAGACTAGACCAGTTTAAATTTAGCAAGGTTGGCGGCCATATAGGCTATATTTATTAACAGAAAAAAATAGGGTTCCGTACTAAAACTACAATAATGTAACTCAGTGTAAAAAAAAGTTGCCATAAAACATCTTTCATCGCTTGCGCTGTAGAAACTATTGATTATAGAACAAAAAAAATGTTTTACGATATTAAAAAATACATCAAGATCTACAAAAACTCTGCGATACCGTATGTCCAACTATTGTAGTTATGTCACTATAACTACTTTTTTACATGTTAAAAGTTGACAGAATTGACGACTGAAACCAGACCATGTTATCCATATATTTGTATTAATCCTTATCCAAATAAATAATTACTAGCTAGACAGTTGAAACTTTCACAGATGATGTATTTCTATTGCCGCTATAACAACAAATACTCAAAACAGAACAAAATAAATGTTTAAGGGGGGCTCCCATACAACGAACGATTTTTTTGCTCGATATTAATAACGGCAACAGGTACCTATTTATTTGTATAAATGTACTTTAAAAATAAATAATAAAATAAAAAATTCAAGGTGGGCTTCCATACAGCAAACGTGGTTTTTTGCCGTTTTATGCTAATGTCTAATGTTGTATACATAAGTACGGAACCCTTTGTACAAGAGTTCACTCGCACTTGGCCGTTTTTTTTTTACTTTGCCCGTGCGAAGCCGGGGCGGGTCGCTAGTATTATATATTTTTATCTAAATCCGTCCGTACTCTACTGCACCTGTACAATAAGGTAGTGTGTGATAACGCTCGCTCTATACGAAGCCGAAATTAGGAGTATCTTTCCAAAGACGGATGTGTAATCTTTACCGCCGGGTACTGTAGATTTCGCATGGCATAGTTACGGATAGTTTTGGAATCTAACAGTAGGTAAGCACAAAACAAGTATTGAAAATGATTTGTTTTTTAACTCGCTTCATAAGGAAACCGAGTGTTTTCCCGGTATAAGTAGCAATATGTACTTATGTAGTCCTCGACGTAAAAGTATTTAGCGGCGACGTGATCAAGACTCACCTTCCAACAGGAAGGTCGTTGACGGTGATCTGGCGAAGGTTTTGCTTTTCATCGATGATGAACAGCCCGCGGAATGGAATGCCAGTCTCCTCGTTGAGAATTCCGTAGTCGCGCGCAATGCGGTGAGACTTGTCGCTGATGATTGGGATGTTCATTGGTCCGAGACCGCCTGCAATTGAAAACAACAATAATAATAATAAATATTATCGTTTCTCACAGACATTGTAGTATGCGTATATTTATAAAGCGAGAATTTTCAAACATACCCTGTTTACGCGGCGTGTTGATCCAAGCCAAGTGAGTGAAGTGTGAGTCGGTGGAAGCGGCGATCACTTCGCAACCAATTTTGCGAAAATCATCAGCACGTTCGGAAAATGCGATGATCTCGGTAGGGCATACGAAAGTACTGTAAAAATAAATTGCATTAGCATTTTTAATGTTATGTTTAACAGAAGAATATGCATATTAGTAGCACTATTAGTTAGAAGCTCCTCTTTACATTTGTATTGATAAAGCTACATTTGCCTATCACAAACTCTTACGTAATGTTAGAGACATCTTCCAGAATTATCTATTGAAGATAATTCTGAGACATTTAACCTTTCCACCATAAAATATGTTTATCTACGAGTATGTTAAAATAACATTTTATATAAACACCGTAACCTTAGGCATGACTGAAGGAAGTGCGTGACAAATAATGTAATATAAACATAACATTATTCAGCGTGTTTCAATTAAACCCATGGTAAATTTAGTACGTGCATTGTCTTCATCTCTACATCCGATCACTGATAGTAGGTGAGTTAGAACAAGAAGCGGTAATGGTTACAATAAACTCCATTTTATGTTAATTCTCAATGATTTAATATTGTATTGAATCACGAATATTTTCCATAAGGGAGAAAAAACCAGTTACTCACAAGGTAAAATAATGATAACTAAAACCACACAGCGTAGGAACGTACGTGCTGATGTATTACTCATCGTCATACCATTTGGGGAAGGCATGAAAGCTGAATGAAATAGCATACATATATGAGGTAAGTCTGGTTTTGCGGTTTGGAATTACCTCTTTAATCAATCATTTATGATTATAAGTTGCCTGGGATTACCCCAGATCACTAGAGCTGCTATTGACAGTTAATTAGCCTAGTCTAGTCTTTTGTAGGTACCATCAGCCAAATATGTGATCTACCACCGTAAAGTTGATAATCGTTTGCATGTCATAAAACAATAATGCCAATAGAGGTGTCTGTCAACTTGAAAGTTCGACTTTAGCCACATAATAATATTCATTTGATAGGAACTTGTTTAAAAATTGATAGACCACTTCTTTGGCTGATGGTACGTATGTCATACAAGTGGCGCAAGTGTTACTATCACATAAATAAGAGATTATCACATGCATTTATCTTATTATTATAACAAGCTTAATTAAACAGTCTGCGATTGCCCTAAAAACGAGTTTTGCGTGTATTGAAGAGTTACTGAAGGTATGTTGGTAAAATTTTCTAACAAAAACCAAAAAAAAACACCTAGAATGTGACAGGACAAGCATATGTTAATAATAAATAATGTAATAATAGTTACAAGTCGAGTGGATAGAAGAAAAGAACAACGTATTTGCCCTTGTAGTCTGACAAGGAGACGTCCTTGAACTCGCCGTTGACGACAGCGGTGGTCTTGAACTGGGGAGCGGGTTTGGTCAGCTGGAGGGGCATCTTGTTGAAGCTGTAGATAATAAAACGTAATTTAGTGTTTAATTATCATATTAAAATTTATCGTTTTAAAATAAATACACCATTTTATTTTTATCATGTTCTAATCTGAAGCGTCTAGTATGTAACAAACAACACAGCGAAATTCATGGGCGTTATAAAAAAAAAGTGTAAGTACCCTTCCTTTTTTTTCTGTTTTTTTTTTGGACAAAAATATGGTTTTTCCTACTCAGAATCAAGAGCACAATCGATTCCGATCGTTTAAAAAAATATCCCCGTTTTTTTTCATACAAAATTTTATCGAGTCAAGTTTTGTCACGCCCATGCTGAGTGTATGAAAAAAACGTCGCAAAACTGTAATTTTTTTGAGGACATTTTTTTAATTAAACTATCGGAATCGATTGTGCTCTTGATTCTGAGTAGGAAAAACAATATTTTTTCCAACATAAAAAAAGAAAGGGTACACTTTTTTTAAAAACGCCCTCATACACCATTTTTAAGGCAACATCAAAAGTAGGAGTTAGATATTTAAGGACCAGGATTTAAATATAACAACTAAATTCCTTTAAAAGTCGGTTATTTGATAAAGTAAATTAAAACAACAAAGTAATACCTGATTAAAAACTGAACTTTTGATGTTATAGAGGTGCCTAGTCTAATGCGGATGCGATATCGATAGGTAGGTATGCCTAAGCAGTAAAATAATTACATACTTTAAAAAAACTTTACAATTAAACTTACATACTCTACTCGTAGATCTACTTGCAATTGATCAGAAAAATGAACCAAATCTAATTATGCTGGAATAAGAGTGTGGCACTTACATGTACCTAATAACAACCATTGCACAAGTAGGTCCCTTATATTATAACCTAAGTAATATTAACGTACTTTTTATTTGCACAAGACTATACCAAATTAACATGCATTTAAGTAAATTCTGAAACTAAGAAAAGGCTTGAATATTGCATCAGAATTAAATTAAGACCAATGATAATCAAATTGACAATAGGTATGGATAAATGGATAGTTCGTCACGACAGTGACGGATCGAGGCGTGAATTTCACAATAGTTTCGAGTTATTAGTAAACTAGTAGATACCTACTTAAACATTACTGGCCTTTGTTTGAAGATCTGGGCGGTTTTTTTTTCATGTCATTGTCAGTACGAAATAAACAACACGAAAAGATGTAGATATTTATGCACTCGCTGCCTGCTTGCAGGTTCAAAACTTTTGTCAAGATTATGTGCGTCCAAATGCATGTAAAATTTGTGTTGTGACAGCGCACTGGTGGTCACGAATATGTTCGTAAGGTAGGTACCTACGTTGCCGGCAGTTAATGCATGTACGTACAGGTACAGGTAGGTATGTTTCAATGTAACCCGACGAACCTATCTAAGATACCCATGCATTCAGGGTAATGTTCGCGTGGTATAACATGCACTGTGTCCTCTACCCCAGTACTTTTCCATAGGGTAACTAATAATTTTCCATCGCCGCCGTACAAGTGTTCTGTGAGGGTTCCACAAGTGAGCATGTTACATAAGATGGCCTCGAGGTTATTGACCCTGCGGGAACGAGAACTTTCGACAATGCACTTGCATTAAAGGAGTAGATAGGTAAAGGTACTAGTTAGAAACAACGCTTCTAACAGAATTAATTATAACAATGGCAAATATCAAATACTTAGTACCAAAAGGTAGTGTATTTTAGTATTTTCTAACCCCACCAAATATCTCCTCCGTTGGTCCAGAGGTTCTGACGCTTACAGATTTTGTACTTGGTTTCAGAAATTTCTTAATCCCCACTCGAATACTTGTGTGCCCTTTAGGATTAGATTGAATATCAATACTGAAGTTAAGTTAGGTATGTTGTTAAAATATAAGTATAACCTATCCACGGTGTTTGAATGATAGTACCCTTGACTTGACAAGGACGTCAGTAGAGTCAATAGAATAATGTCCATGTCATGATAAAGGTATTGAACTGAAGCACATAAGTAAATACCTACCTGATCAGAGAATTCCGAAAAGATATGAGATAACAATGTGACAAAATTGAATGACGCGGCTTAACCCTTAGATAGGTAGGTACTTACTCTCCAATTCTCACAATCCCCTGAGTACACCTTTATTTATCGACTTGGAATTGTCATTTCAAGACCGTTAGAGAAATCGACATATTAATTAATTTCTTACCTACTTATACTGGTCGATTCACAAGAGCTGGCATGAATTAAAAGCGTTTATACCTGCTGAGCTGGCAACGTTGCATTTTTAGGGTTTCGTACCCAAAGGGTGCCAACGGAACCCTATTACTGAGACTCCGCTGTCTGTCTGTCTGTATGTCCGTCTGTCTCAGGGCTCTATCTCTTGAGCCGTAATAGCTAGGCACTTGAAATGTTCACAGATTATGTATTACAGTGGCCGCGACAACTACAAATACTAAAAATAAAATAAAGTTTAATAAAGGGAGTCGTCATAAAAAAAAACTTTTTCATTCAGCGGCTTTTGGTTGCTAGGCTACCAAAATGACAGCCGTCAGTTGCTAGGGGCAACGCCAGTGACCCTATGTTGTTTTTGATGTTTAACTACTTACTTATTACTTAATTTGCAATTTTATTAGTGCTATTTTATAAAACCTTCGATAATATAATAATTGTCTCTAAGACCGTGGTTTATTTTTTTGTGCAGCATTAAAACTAAATAACAATTTATGACCCACAAACCTCCGACACAAACTACACACACTTCACAAAAGCCAACCTCAATAAAGCACTCACACAGCCGCTGTATTTAATGTTTTTTACACTAAAAAATGTACCGTTATAATTCATACTAAGTAACACTATTTATTTACAGGATCAAAATTTAAAATCAGGTTAATATTTATTCACTAATTCATAATAAGTACGCGCCGTTCGGCCGAATTACCGCGTTCAGACACTTTTTTTCGGCGCACGGCAAGAGTCATAAAGCTCTATTCAGCCTCCGACAGGGCGGCAGCCAAAGAGGATGAGAACTTGAAATTGTTCTTTATTCAAAATACTTGCACCTAGTGCTTACATTTTGGTGATATGTTTTTATTAACTTGTAATGTAATGTAACTAATTATGTTTGTTCAGGTGAAATTGAATAATTTAAATAAAATATTAAAACATTAAATATTTCAACTTAAATTTGAAGTGGATACCTTCAACCGATTGAGCTGAAATTTTGCGTGCCTGTATAAATCCGATGACAATGCAATATTATTATGACGTAGAGCTAATCTGATGATGAGGTTAGATGTTGGCCATAGGAACTCTGTAATAAAACGACACGACCGCATCGATTTTGGTCTCATTTGATTCGTCTTGACGGCTACCTACTTTGGTAACCAGGGGCAAAAAGTACCGCTAGCAAAAAAGCTTGTATTAGATTTTTTTACAAAAAAAAAATACTGAACGATTTGTTTTTAAAACGTACGGAGGTGCGGAACCCTTCATGCGCGAGTCGCTCGCACTCGCATTTGACCGATTTTTGTTAGTTTTTCTCGATTATTCCATAAAAAATTAATGAAAATTAAAAATCTGGTCTGGTATGGTCTGATAGAACTCTTCTTAATATATAAGTTAATGTCTCTACTCCAATAATTATTCGTCATATTAGACTTTTATATTCTTTAATAACAAACAAACGGTTTCAGTTAACGGTTTCAGTTCTATCAGACCACATTTTTAATTTTCATAAAATTTCTATGAAATAATCGAGAAAAACTAACAAAACTGCAACGTTGCCAGCTCAGCAGGTATAAATTAAAATGCTCTTAAATTGAATGAGTGGATGATAATGTATTATGTGTGCATTAGTGGATTGGTTGGATAAGTGATAATCGTGTTGCAAAAGGTTCTCCTTGATGAACAGTCGACCAATTTGATGGCGTACAGTGTACGGCGTACACCAAGCACGTGCACCATTGAACTATGGAACCGTAATAGTAGTAGTATTGTTATAGTAATTATTATCTCGTAAGTAATTCAATTTATCTGTTCTATAACAATGTTTATGAAAATGTCATTACGATAAGATTCTGTAGTAGGTAACCTAGGAATCAAATTGGTTGACTGTACCTTGTTTACAAAATATTAGGAGGCCCTGGCTAAAACGGCATGTCACACTGAGATTATATTCGTTCAATTCATTCGTGTTATATATTACACAACAGTAATTTTGGTGCAGGGCGGAGTCATAGGGGAATTATTAAATTATGAGTAACTAGCCTGTGACTCCGTCTGCGTAGAATTCGTTTATTGCTATTCCGCGCCAACTGTTAAAATTTCCGGGATAAAAACCTATCCTATGTCCTTTCCCGGCACTTAAACTGTCTGTATACCAGATTTCATCTAAATCTGTTCAGCGGTTTAGACGTGATGTGATGAGGTAACAAAACAAAAAGAAATACAAACTTTCGCGTTTAAATTTATAATATTAGTGGGATATGCACATACCTAACTAACCTAGAGGGTAATAAATAATGCTCAAACCTACTTCTGTTTCTGTAGGTAAGAAAATAATTATGTATGTATTTTTCTTCCTGAACTCAGTCAAGTCATCAAGCCAAATATAGGATACCATATGCAACATATCAGAAAAAAAAAAACAAATGGGTTTTGTTTGTCCATTCTTACTTTCATAGAAAAAAAAACGCCATAGTCGGGGTTCCATAGTAATTTGGCCCTTATATCAAATGGGCTTGGGTTTTTATTGCGAGTACCTCTTACAGTGAACAATAATTACTTATGCTGAGTATGAACAGACAGTCTACTTTTGACAGTTTTTGACTTATGATTTTTTTAAAGATTTCATTTTATGTTTTTTTTTTCTTGATAGGGACTCAAGCTTGCTTCAAATTTTGAAATGATGTTTTAATATAGATTTGCATCGCCGCCCAAAAAACTAATACTAAGTTATTATCATATATAAAAAAATAAAAAAAAAGATCAAATAAAAATGATAGTATTAGTAGTTTTTAGGGTGGCGATGCAAATCTATATAAAGAACACCATTTCAAAATTAAAAGCAAATCGCTGGAATACATCCCGAGAAAAAATACATAAAAATAAATCATTAAAACAATCATAAGTCATAACTGTCACAAGTAGGATGTTCATACTCAGCATAAATATTATTCACTAAGAGGTACTCACAAAAAAAACCCAAGCCCATTTGATGTAAGGGCTGACTGACTTACTATGGAAATCCGACTATGGCCTTTACTGTGCACTAATAATGTAATAAATGATTATATTACGCCCAATTTATATCTCACATTGCCATTGTTAATCTGGTAATATGTTATAAATAACTGCATACTTTGTGTCATAAAATTTATAATATTTTATGGGAAACCTATGAATGTAAGTCCAGCCACAAATCTACCAACATTATGCAAGAACAGAACCAGGTTCATCGTCACACACACCAGCAAGCCAGAATATTCTGTAAATAGATTGCTTGCTGACCGGGGACATTTGCCAACCTGGTTTGGTGGGACAAGTGATATATTTTGTATTGCATTATATCGTTCCGATTTCAATTGTTTTTTGTCCTATTTAAGGTAGAACAGAACAGAATCGGTAGGTCTGTGGCCGGGCTAAAACTACATAATATTTTGTCTAACTACATGAAAACAATAAGTTTAAATTTAAAACCACTACACCAACCGGCTGCCTATAGAATAACTTTTATCAGACTACATCCTTGTAGTTGACCATAAGACAAAGAATTTAAGAACTAAATACTTACTAACATGCGCAAACCTGCATGCAAGGGCTAACAGTACTTAAGAGAGTTTATAGCTGCTGAGCTGGCAACGTTGCATTTTTGTTAGTTTTTCTCGATTATTCCATAAGAATTGAATGAAAATTAAAAATGTGGTCTGATAGACCTCTTCTTAATATATAAGTTAGTGTCTACTCCAATAATTATTCCATATAGACTTTTCTTGTCTTTTAAAACCGATGATAAACATTAATTCGTTAACACATTAACTTATACATTATGAAGTTTTATCGGACCACATTTTTAATTTTCATTAAATTTTTATGGAATAATTGAGGAAACTAACAAAAATGCAACATTGCCTGCTCAACAGGTATAAACGCTCTAAGTTAAAACTAGTATAATCTAGATAGCTAATTCTACTTAGTAGTGAAATGTTTGTAAACTAATTACAAAAACCAAGGACAAGTAAAACCTCATAGAAAATGGCCTCATCATGGGCATGAGGTGCTCTGGCTTGTCGAGATCCATGCTGGTGATATCATCACCTCGACAGTAACACTTGCGCTCCATCGACATCCTCGCAACTGACACTTGTCAATTTATGTGCTGTTAGAATTTTAAAACAAATTAGCAATTACTTCCAAATTGTATTAACTGTTATCAACACAGTACTTCATGCGATAAGACCCACTCGCACAAACCTGAGATTGTCATTTAAATAATAAGAAATCAATAAAGGCTCATGAATTTCTGAGTCCAACAAGTAGCTCATGTTGACACAGATGAGCCACACTATGCAAGAAATGCTACAAGTAGGTATAATGACTTAATGACAGTGACACCTTCAGAAATATAGATTGCTAGCAATATAATTTGAATTTAAACCATGATCCTTTTGAATGTAAAATAAAATCTGTTTTTTATGGTATTTCATTGATGTATCTTAATTTTTTTTTGACAATAACAATGAACAGTTTCAATGTCTTTTAAGACATTAAACAAAAATTGATCATACCGTCTCCATTATTTCTGAAAGTAATAAAAATACAAAATGTGAGAAGTGTTTAAATCGTTAATGTCTACAAAAGAACAGAACCTCCATGCGAGTTTAACTTGCACTTGTCCAGTTTTTATTAAGCATAATTTGTATTAAAAATATTCAAACATATCATCTATAAAGCCGGGTCCCCACTGAGCAAGCCGTCTTGCACGGCAGCCATTTTCCGTATGATTTGAGCCTGGTACTTATCAAACAAAATATTGCCTCATGCACTTACCTGGCACGGCAGCTCAGTTAGTACAGACCTGGCTTAAGAGAATATTGAGATATATTTTGGCATCTTGTCTGCTCAAATATACATGCATTTGATGATTATGATAGATTATCCAGACATTTGTTTTAACTAGCTCTAAAGTATCTGAGAAGAGTCCATAATTAGTTATTTTTGCATTTGCAAGAAAATAGGCTTGATGTATCTAAGTAAATATAAAATATAAGTAATAATTTATGACTGTCACTGGACCACAGGCTCATAGTGTAGAAGAAACTTGGCCTTGTCTATGTTTTTAACCCTAAATTGGTCATATGTACAGAGTGGGAGTAGGAAAACCTTCATCAGTATGTTTTGAAACCAAAGCACTAAGTAGACAAGGGCATAGCAAATTATACTTACTTGACATGATAATAAGGGTCAAAATAATATACACATCTAACATATATCTAGTTTTATATCAATACTAAACCTTTTTAATAAACAGTGGCCTAAGAGTTTGAATCAAATAACGTTCTATTTAATTGTCAGTGTTTGTCAGCGCCAAGGTGTAGTGGTAGGGTTGCTATGTTCACCTTTAAACAAGATTATGTTTAGCAGGTTGACAGTTTGATGCAGTATGGCATGCTCAATTGGTAAAGCAGATTATTGCTCATACTGAGAAAAGGAAAATAGATCTTAAGGTGATGAACCTTTTTTTTACTCCAACTGTACCTATGTATACACTCTTGCATTGCTCATCTTTAGAGAATCATATTCTGATTCTATGATACCAATACTATAAAAGCATACAAAGAAATAAACCAATTCCATTCATGCAAGTTTTGATTGAAATAAGTAAAATCCTATCAACCATTAACTATACTACAAACATGCAGACATTCAGTTTTTAAAACCAATACTAACCAACTTTACCCAAAAGATTTTGGTAGAGAATATAAAATATAATAGAATTTGTTCACAACAAAACTCAATTAACTCAACCATGATAATGTGATAAATAAAATGATGCCCAGCTTTTCCTAATGAATGCATGATGTCACTTCACAATATAAGTATGTATTTAATGTGTACAGTATGTTATAGGTCTGAAGAAAAATCTTATTGCAGATAAATGAAGATAATAATTGTAAGCAAGAATAAAATGTATTATGGCTGTAGCCTGTAATCAAATCAATTCAGAAACATGCTGCACCGACACCATGGAATCGTACCTCGGTGTCATTACTTTTTTTGCGACATTGCCACTGGCTTCGGTGTCAGATTCACTTCTGGGTCTTTTCCTATCACTAGATTTTGAAGGCATCATGAACATTTCCTTTATGGAATTAAAAAGCAGCTATATTATCAAGTAAATTTAAAATCAAATATCTTATTGAACGTGATTGGAGTAGGTAACAAAAAGCAGTGTTTTCGGTATTCCCGAAGCAAAATGTGATTCTACTAAAGATTCTCATTCTCATTGTAAAAGAACCGTTAGATAGGTACTGAAGTTAGAACCAAGGTCATTTCTTGAACGAAGTGGAGACAACGATGCACGAGCAACAGTTTAAACGTTTTTTCTCGACAAATCTTATTAACGATAGCACGTTGCCATAACTACGTCGCTATTAATTGTGGATCATTTAAATCAAAGTAAAGTCTTACTTGACTTAAAATTGCAAAGAATACTATTAAAATGTTCAAATACTTACAAGTTAGTACTGGTGGGTAGCTATTAAAAAGACTCGAACACTTTTACAGTCGGACGATCTTCACGTCAGGACCTCGGGGTGTGAATGACAGCTCGTTCACGTTCACTACCGGCTTCGTTTCTTCTTGGTTTCTTGATTACATACACACACATACAAATATTACAAAAATGGCGTTGTATAATGTTGCCAGCCACGAATTAGTAGAAAATAGTAGAAATATACTTGTCTAAATGTAAATATCATAATTATTTAATGTATATATAAAAATCTAAATTAGAAATTACTGATTGTATTACTCAGTTTACTTAAATTTAAATAACAGTTGACAAGCAAGCTTTAAACTTAGGGCCGCTTGTAAACCGAAAAAGAATTGTTCAGCAGTTAAGATATGAGAGTTATAGTATAGTGAGATTAGAAATTACGGATGGAATGGAAGAATAACTATTATCGTTAAACCTAAACACCAAAACTCTTCCCACTTGCATATGTAAATAATGTTAGTTTCTTGCAAGAGCGACATCTCTGGAGTAAATTAAATATTAACTGCACCAGATTACCACATTGTTTCATGTCGCCACCATCAATCAGAACATACTAAATAGTTAGTTAACAATGAGGGCTATCGTTTTTTGTCTCACTAGATGGCGCACTGTTGCGTGAGGTTTTTAAGTATGGCTTTCAAAGTCTGTTATTATGGGCGTGAAAACAGTTTAGATTAAAATCATATTTAATAAACCTTAAAACCGTACCATAAAAATATTGAGCATGCCACAGTGTTGCATAGTCCCCGTTTTGTTCGGAAAAAAGGGAGGACAAAGGTTTTCGAAAGACAAAACTGTCTCAAAACACAGACATTCATTGTCCCGGAACGCATATTTGCCATAATTAATTTCAGATATTGCAAAATATTCAAAAAATTATTCTAATTTTAAATAAACCCGCGTAGCTCACCCAAAAACTATGAGATTTGACATTTCGGGGACCTCACGCTACACTAGCCCCTCTAGTGGCGAATTCATACGCGATAGCCCTCATTGTTATGAATGGGTATTAAGAGATGGCGCTTTAATCTAAACTTCTAGCACTAGAGTAACATTCAATTCAGTAATTTCCTTTCATCAATCAATATAGGTTAGACTAACCTTTAGAGAGAGGAGCGAACTCGAAATGAGGAATGATAAGCTGGAAAAATAAATCTGTATTTTGGGGCTCTAAAAACTTTTTCTAATATTTTTTTATGTACGCGTCATGAGATATTTAAGGTTTACATAAGTATAGATTAAGAAAAAAAATTTTGTTTGGTATATCTCACTAGTGCTTTGGTAACATTTTTGTATCCACTAAAAAATGTGGAGCATAAAATTATAATTTATCCTTTAAAATTATTTATTTAAATTTATAATTTGGAATTCGGTTAACGCGCGCTGTTCCCTCGAGTACTGCATTTTTCCGGGATAAAAAGTAGCCTATGTCACTCTGACCCATAAACTATCTCTTTGCCAAAAATCAGGTCGATCCGTTTCGACGTGAAAGACGGACAAACATACAAACACACAAACATACAAACACACACACTTTTGCATTTATAATATTAGATGGATCTACGTCTATAATGTTTTTTACAGGCAGGTTTAATTGATTTTGAGATATACGTCGAGCGCTCCTCCTATACTTAACCGATGAGAGTTTCGCGAAATTCTTAAGGTAAATAGCTTGCACGCCTGAATTCTCTGATAAGTAATTATGGTACTCAGGACGACAAAGCCACATAAACCTAAATGAGGTATATAGGTATGAGGTATATCCCTGAGAATATTGGAAAATCTCTTCTTAGTGCACCTCTGACCCTCAAAGAATACCTAATTATGTCTGCGAAATGGCAAGTCTCTAGGCTGTGGGTTGCGGCTTTATGACGTAACGTGACTTACCTTTAAGGCTACGGTCTTCGAATAATTTTACTTACTTTAAACAATTAACTACCTAGATTAAATAAGAAATTATAATATTGTATAATATAACGCTCAGCTCTGTGTTCAGGTTCACTAACTAGGTATACTCCAAGATTGCAATAAAAATGATATACACTGTAGTATTACGCCTATATAGTATTAGAATTATTTGTGGTAAGTACATAATTATATTTGATACAGCTCATTGATATCCTTGATTATCTTAAATGCTGTTCTATGTTTTTTATCGAAGTTTTAAAGACTTTCCTTAAGAAAGCGCTGGTAGTATAAAAAAATGATGTAAAAGAAAAAGAGCCTTTTGCGGCCTAACCTACTAACTGAAAAAAAAGTTTTTATGGTGATAGGTACTTACCCTACAAAAATTCAATTAAATGAAATTTAATCGGAAAAAGCAATTTTACGTAAAAGGTGACGAGCAGTTGACATTAAACTATTGTATCTTAGATCTTTTAAGTAAGTACACAAAAAGAGTGAAAAAAAATTATAACAAAAAATCGGACCGACTACAAAAAACCATGAAAATAATTTTCTACCAGTCTGAAGTCGGTGCCTCAGCACGAGCCAGCAGGAGTGATTGAAGTATAAATAGTATGTAGGTGGGGTAGAAGAGTATAGGTCCACTCCTGCTGGCTCGTGCTGAGGCACCGACTTCAGAATGGTAGAAAATTATTATCATGGTTTTTTGTAGTCGGTTAAATTTTTTGTTATAATTTTTTATTGCTACAAGGTTAGGCCTTTCGAAGCTGAAAATATTGGCAGTGATCCTAACAAAATATTAAAATATCAGCATTAGTTAGAGTTTAGCGATTTCTAGTTTATCGTATCGTACTATTAAACTGGCATAGGTACAGCTGATATTATCTATGATATGATGCCAATTAAAATGGATGGGCGATTGGTTGTCTATTTATCTATTTTGCATGCTTGGTTGTTTCATGTCCGCTTATAATTATGTTTATGTTCTCGCGAACGAAGCAAAGGGCAAAGGCTTGGTATGTGTAGGTATCTACCTATATTAGATAAAACACTAACCTCCTGAAACAAGACAAGGCTGCTCCCCAACCAATTACCTACGTAGGTATGTATGTACCTCTACGAAGCATGGCTTCGATCGATCCGATATAACGGAAATTCAATTACGCACATACCTAAATAAGAGTAGGTATAGAGCGGCCCTCCACAATACAGTAATTACGTTCCATTATATGCTTTGCTATAAGTATTAACAATCCTTCTTAACCAAACTAGCACACGGATAGCGGTGGCTGGGACTCGTTACGCCTAATTTGTTATTTATGTCGAGGTTAATAGGAAAATTCAGAAACTTAACCGGTTTAACTACATATTATGAGTGGTTCCGTACTAACAGTTTTCGGAGATTTATCATTTCTGCTTTAATATTACCATAAAATTCTTCTACGTTCATCAGTAATCTGATTGAAAGGAAAGAACCATTTTCTTTATTTTTTCTTAAAATTTTAGGTAAAGTATTTTCGGAGATAGAAATGATTATTTTTTATTATCAGTACTATTTTATCTAAATATTAAGTTTATTCATTGTAAAATTATCTATCAAAATATAGGTTCATACGATCCCGTTAATTTAATTTTAAAATGTCGGACGGTTGTACATACCTACTTCCACAGTTTCTATTTTTTTATAATAATTCTTTTATGCTCCACAAAAGGTGGCCTTAGGTATTTTATTTCATGAAATTCATTTTTGTTTACTTTAGGTCGCGTGTGTATCGGGTCACTAAAACGCACATTGCGCCTACTTATAATTTTTTAAATTTATTAATTCAGATCAGATCAGATCAGTTCTGTGACATAATTATGAACAAATAGACACACAGGTTCAATTTTTCATTATGAGATCTATACGACATGGAACCTTAAAACTAATGGTAGGTATACATTTTTCATGAACTGATATTTTAATTAATAATAACCAATTTCACCTAAGTAGATAAGTACCTAATACTTTACGGAATCCGCAGTAACTCAGGCATTTTGCTGTTAAAACCTTTATTTTCCGTATCTTTCGTAGGAAAACACGATAACCCGATCAGTTTTGTCCTTCCCTCGAGATTCGAGTTATGGAGGTTCCACTTTACCACTAGAGAATAAACCATGCCGCTGAAACTTGTTTGAAGGTAAATAAAGAGTATTGGCTTTATTTTCTGTCGTATGTGAATGGCGATACGCAATTTCTGGATTTATTTAGAGATCTCCGGAAAAAATAAGAATGTGCGTAGAAAGAGAGGATCGTTCCAAAATTTTATGTATATTTCTTTCAATAGACTTTGCTCTCTCGTATCCAAAATAAGTATTACGTACATAAATAAGCTTTACCCCACAAGGAAACATTGGACAGCTTCTAACAAGGTTATTCCGCTAACGTCACTAAATTAGTAACTGTGCCGAAGTTCAGAGTTAGAGCCTTGCCTTGCCCCTTGATCTAATAGTCTGCGTCTACGTAAAATGGCTGTCAAATACAGACAGACGGACATGGTGAAACTATAACTTTGACAAATTAACCAAACCCTCAAACAGGGGTCCACTACAACCCTAAGCACCCTCTAAATACTATTCACAACTCTGGCCAAGTACGTGTTGGATTAGCTTTAATTACTACGCGAACCTACCGTAGCAAGTATTTTTGTCTATATCTACATCGCTCTTTTTAAGCTAAAAAAAGCGGCCAGGTGCGAGTCGGACTCGCCTATGAAGGGTTCCATAGCAGCAATTGCCATTTTTTATATGTTTTTTTTTCTATTTTTGTGTGAAAATCTTAATGCGGTTCACAGAAATATATCTACTTACCAAGTTTCAACAGTATAGTTCTTATAGTTTCGAAAAAAGTGGCTGTGACATACGGACGGACAGACAAACAGACAGACATGACGAATCCATAAGGGTTCCGTTTTTTGCCATTTGGCTACGGAACCCTAAAAATGGGTAAAATCGGTTTATAGTGAACTGGATATGCGTTTACTTGTGACAATAATATACAATATACTTATAATAATTACCTACTATTTAATAGTAAGTATATGATATTGTTACTCACGAATTGTAATCCTGTTACTAAATGTACCTTATGTTAATGTAGTTTGAACATTTAATTAGGCTTAGGTAAATTTGTTTTTAAAAGATAATTCTTACATGTACGAACTTAGATTTCAGATTAATGTAGCAATCTGAGTTATGTGTAGATAACGTAGGTAGATAATAGATCTTCTTAATTGATTTCACTGCAGACGGCTGCGTAATTGCATTTTTTTCATCAGTTCTTCTGGCCCCAGAGCACCGCTTAGTGGCATTAGCTTTCAGTGCCTGTAAAAAGAAAGGCATTAATAAGTGTTTTCGTTAAGCGGTCGCCTCGCGAGGCCGGCGACGGCCGGGGCCAGGGAGAGGGATGAATAATGGCTAAGGACTACGGTAATAAAGCTACCTATGGCACATCTTAACATACATAGTATAGCATCTTGAAGTCAAAATTTGAAGTCACAGCTTTAAGATACGAATATTTTTAAATTAGTCAAATGCACGATTCAGGGCCTCCCTTCCGTAGAGTTGTTCAATTAGGAGCACTATTTCTTAAATATTTTGTTTAAATCAATGGAAAACGGATTAAAAAGAGAAATCCTTTTTATTCAGATTTAGTTAAACCGCTAAAACCACTGATAGTTGTCGCGCCGTGGTTAAGGTAGGTTCAAATATTTAACGTCAGTCATCTACCCACATCAGTGTAAATAAGAAAAACAAATTTGCTAATTCTATAACTCGAGAGTTTCAACAGCGTCAAAATTCGGCTCTTGATACTCCTACCATGAATCCTAGTTTATAATTTCTCTTAAGTGCTTCTTATTGCTGATTTTGTGCTACATTACTATCAACACGCAAGTAATTATGGCAATAATATCAAAATATAAGCAGCAAAATGGAAGCAGGTTTGCGAAACATCCTGAAGTTTTCGAGTAATATAATGTTTTCCAAAGGAAATTGCCGTTCCTTATGTTATGCAAGTACATACGCTATTGAATTTCATATAAAATATGTTTTGGCATAGTAGGTGCTTGCTATTAACTTTGATTGTAATTGATCACACTAGGTAATTGATTCGAACCATAGGTATATGAGCATAACTTAAACCTACCTCGTACAATACTTTTTGAGTATACCTTATGCGAGTTATGTGTTATATGAGTTGTTTGGGCGTGGTAACGGCGCCTGCCCCGGCGAGGTCGTCGTAAATCTGCGCCTAATGTGACCGCTTGACCGCTAACTGATTTGAGCGGAACGTTTTATTACCTATTCTTACTTTCCTACGAAGTAATTTGAAATTTGCTTAAAATGTTAATATAATCTCGTTAAGAGCGTTTATACCTGCTGAGCTGGCAACGTTGCATTTTTGTTAGTTTTTCTCCATTATTCCATAAAAATTGAATGAAAATTAAATATGTTGTCTGATAGAACTGTTCTTAATATACCTATAGGTGTCTACTCTAATTATTATTTGTGATAGACTTTTATATTCTTTAAAAACGAACAAATATTTGTAACGGTTTTTAAAAAATATATAAATCTATCACGCATTATTATTATTATTTATTTATATATTATAATATATTTATATATTATTATTAAAGGTCAAAAATACAACAAGTTACATTACAGGTCTTAGTCCTAAAAAGTAACAGGTTGGCAAAAATTATTGCAGTAGGCACATTAACTTATATATTAAGAACAGTTCTATCAGACCACATTTTTAATTTTCATTAAATTTTTATGGAATAATCAAGAAAAACTAACAAAAATGCAACGTTGCCAGCTCAGCAGGTGTAAACGCTCTTAAAGCAGAAAACGTATTCTTTAACACGATTAAATGGCATGCATAAGAAATTACCGGTGCATATGTTGAGACATTTGACCTATGTTATGTTATTATTACCCCTTTAGGGCTCCAAGAGGTTGTCATTTGTTTAATATGGCAAATCATTGTAAAAGTCATATGAAAAAATAGTTCTGAAATATAGCCATAGGCTTTAAAAAAATAATCGAAGTGCCTATACCTAGGTACATCAAGAACAAAATATCGATCAGTGTTATTGAATGTAAAATAACAATTGTGTTGAGGTACATCACTACGACAAGGGGACATCACTACGACGTCGGCCATCTTGGGTATAAGGAAAATCCTCGTTGTTACATACTTATGAATAAGATAATTAAAATTACTATTAAGTGTTTCAATAACACAACTAATTGCAGTTGCAACGAAACACAAATCAACAAAGATAATACGATGTCAATGAGTCGGATGACATTCATTAAAAAAAAATATAACAAAAAATTTAACCGACTACAAAAACCATGAAAATAATTTTCTACCAGTCTAAAGTCGGCGCCTCAGCACGAGCCAGCAGGAGTGATTGAAGTATAAATAGTATGTAAGTGAGGTAGACGACTATAGGCCCACTCCTGCTGGCTCTCGATATTTTCATGGTTTTTTGTAGTCAATTAAATTTTTTGTTATAATTTTTTTTTCACGCTTTTTAGTGTACCTAAAAGATCTAAGATACAATAGTTTAATGACAACTGCGCTCGTCACCTTTTACGAAAAATGGCTTTTTCCGACGCAGAGACGTTCATTATTGAGGAGCCCTGGTGCTTCATCACCCGTTCCATTTCACCATATGCATTGCGATGAGCATAAATTGCGTAGCAACTGTGTCATAGTAATTGAAATTCAACCCGTGAAATAATTGTTATTGAGTAGTCGCTCCGTTGGTCAAATGTGGTCTTCATCATCAGTTCCACTTCACCAAATGATGATTTTCAAGAGCAAATGTACGAGATACTACTAAATATATCGAAATTACTATAGGTGTCCCTACAATATTTGAAGAGTTCCCTCGATTTCTTTGGGATCCAATAATCGGATCCTGATTTGGTGCATATGTGAACTAATTGAGAGCATTCTTAGCCGAACAAAAAAAAAATTCAATTTGGTTCATAAATGACGGAGTTCTGGGTCTGTTTTTGAAGTCGGTTAAAAATAAAGTACGGATTTGATACTTCTCATAATAACACGTTAAACTGGTAAACGATACAAACCGCAGAAGCTAGGGAGGGAATCGCGTTATAAAAACGGTTCAAATCACCGATTTATATACCTAACCTACATATAAAATCCATAAGTAATAAAAGCTGCTGCGAAATGCATAAATATGTACTTTGAGAAAACAAATATCCTGTTATTAGATGTATTGTATCTAATCTAAAACCTTTAATCGAGCAATTCTTATATATATATACCCCCACATACCAAATTTCATCGAAATCTTTGAAGCCGTTTCCGAGATCCCCATATAGATATATGTATGTATGTATATATATATATATATATATATACATGTTTTCGGGGATGAAAAATCGACCGAGTATTAGCCCGAGCGGAGCTCAGTTGCCCAGGTATATACATATAACACGACATAGGAGATAAAGAGGAGTGGAGTACCGTACTAAGCTAATGGTACCTAGTAGCCTAGTACGGTACTCCACTCCTCTTATGTACAATGAATTTGTGAGTACTTGAGCCCCATAAATCTGAATAAATGGAATGTGAATTGTAAAGGTCCACAACTCGACGATCAACTTGAATCGCTTTTTATTAAAATATCAACTGCACTCTGCCATAATCTTGCGCGTGACATCACACTGCTTTCGTTTGATTAAAAAAAAATGTCGTTTAATAACACATACTGTCTTAAGGGCCGTAAAAAAGGAATTACGAACGAGTGACTATAAGAAGCCCGAAGTCGCACACTGAGGATATTGTATTGTAAATCGAGGTTTGCAATTGCCATACTTATGATAAATTGTTTTTAATCCATCGAAGAACCGATTAAAAAAATTATAAGGAATAAAAGCTTTACGTTGAAGATTATCTACTTATTCTGTGGTTGAAGTTGAAATTCTTGAAGGTATAGGTATGGTTTAATCCCACTAATAAATGCGAAAGTTTGTTTATATGTTAGTTACCTTTTCACCTCTAAACCGGAGAATCGATTTAGATGAAATTTACTACACATAGTTTGTGTCTCGGGGAAGAACATATGATAGTTTTTGTCCCAGAAATTTTCATAGTTCCCATGGGATAGTGATAAACGAATTCTTCGCAGACGCAGACGGTATCGTGGGAAAGCTAGTTACCTGTACCTATTTATCCTACTAATATTATAAAAGCGAGTTTCTGAGTGAGTGAGTGAGTGAGTATATTTGTTACCTATTCACGCTGAAACGGCTAGACGGATTTGAATGAAATTTATTATCTAGATAGCTAGAAATCTGGAATAAAACATAGGCTACTTTTTATTCCGATATTCCCACGGGATAGGGATAAAATCTCGAAACAACAACCGCTGGGCTTAGAGTTATGAAATTTGACATGATTGCTTTCAATGTAACGGCAATGAAAACCACGATTTAATTGTAATTTTCGGGAATTCCCGCGGATAAAAAAATCCTGAAATTTCAATTCAGCTACTGGATCTAATGATTAACGTGTGCGAAGCCGTGGGTAATTACACTAGTTTACTATATACCTATATATTAAGATTATGTAAGGTTGATGTTAAATTTGTAACGTATTTTTTTCTTTTTTGAAGTTTCCATGCCAGCCGCGCGGCCGCGTTAGGTATTCGTTTGGGATATTGCTGTCTTTATCGCTCGTGACATAAGCGCTCGCAGCTGTCCCCCCCATGCCTTCCGCAACCACGTCCGTAATTTATATCGAGATAGCTGTAGGCATTTTCAAGATTTGGGCGGTTGAATTTTGGGTTTCGTTGTCCTTATATTATACGAAAAGTATAGCACAGAAATCAATGATATTTTACAATCAAGATATTCATTATATTTTCTATGCCTGTAGTTTTTTCTATTTTTGTAAAAATGCTTTATTAGTCTGTAATTCTCGTGCAAAGTTGACATCTTTTTTTTTTGACTTTTGAGCTCCTGTAATTCTGAAATTACACATTTATATGAAAAATCTGAAAAACCACAGGCATTATAGATAATTACGCCTATTTCATACTTACAAAATTTCATCTATTTCTGTTGCCTAGTTTTCAAATGAGACTGGGACTTCGTTTGTATGGAGAATGGAACGAAGAGAGTTCTCTTAATTAGGTACTCGTATTAGATGCTTATCTACTTAAACCACATTGTCAAATTTTGTAGTAGGTACTTAGCTTTATTAAATTCAGCTTTTTATTGTAAGTCATATTAATTATAATCAATTAATAATATAAAACGTATACCAGAGTTAAGTCGAGAGTGTGCGCGGCGTCATCAATTACTTTTCCAAAACAAAGCACTTATTATTTATTTCTCAAAATACCTAGTCTAAATAATTTTTCGCAAAGATGTCTAGAGTTTATTTCCCATTCTAAAAGATGACAATTAAAGCAAGGACGAGATGTAGCTCATTAGTTAAAATTAAGCGTAAAATGAATCTGAATTCCAATTTGAAATTATAAAGCATCAAAAAAGCTATACGAATACATTACAATCCCTACTTTTTTAAATTTATTTAGAATAGCGCCTTTATTGCTTTAGCCAGCGATTTCGAGTATTAAAGATAAGCACCTATCCAGCGCTCGAGTCTGCTTTTCTGTAGATACCTACGTCGTGTGTGCCTATTCCAACCAGTTAATATGCTAACGCTACCGATTTTAAGATTCACATTATAGCAAGCTAGCCTTTACCACAGAATAACTAATAGTGCTACCGTACTGCCTTTACCTTCGTCTTCGCTCGCGTGATCCATTTAGTTCTGATAGTTGAACATTTCCAAAAAATACATCTTCTTTATCGGTCATGCATAGTGTCACTCATTGTCCTTAAACTTACCGGTTAAGATTATAGGATTTGAAATTATTTAATATCCTTGTCCTAACTTACGGCGCTCATATAATATATGGTCACTTACTGAGTTACAGAAAACCAAATTGAAGGTTTGCCAGAGAGCAATGGAGCGCAGTATGTTGAGAGTGAAACGGGTTGACCGGATCCGAAGCACTGCGCTCCAAAACACGCATTGCTGATGTGTGTGCCAAGACCGCCAGGCTGAAATGGGACTGGACAGGCCACGTCAGCCGTATGGAACCCAATAGGTGGGCTAAAATAGCCACAGACCACAAAACGGACTTCAGCGGCGTGGCAGGCCCAGGCGTCGATGGCGGGATGACCTGGACGCCTTTCTTCGCAGCTGGTTAGAGATCGCTCAAGACCGGGTCGAGTGGAGGAAATGGGGGGAGGCCTTTGCACAACAGTGGGACACCGCTATAGCCATACTTATATAACAAATGCAAAAGTAATTCTGTCTCTCTGTCTGTTACCTCTCCACGCTGAAACCGCTGAACTGATTTAGATATGTAGAACAAAGTGTAGTTTTATCCCAGAAAATTGTTTGGTTCCCGCGGGATAGCGATAAACGAATTCGACCTAGCAACCTAGCAACAGCTACAGCGGGCAACAGCTAGTAAAATATTGAAGAGCGAATGCCAAAAAATACCGTTTTTTTCACTCGGTACGTACCTATAGTCAATTTAAAGTTAAATTGAATTGAATGCACAGCTCAGCGTGCTCGAATTTCTGCTTCTATGGAGTAACGCTTCATCCACACGCGCAGTCCACGGAGACAGCTCTACTTGTATACAACGACATGCAATTATGTTCAATCGAAATGTCTTGTTTCCCCGCAATGGTATTTGCGCTGCGCGGCACATATGCGTGCATGGGTAGGTACGAGTAGGTACAATACTGTTTAACACAAACGGAATTTGACTACCTTAATGGATATTGTAGGTATAATAGGAATAAACATGTAATGGGTACGTATAATTATGTTTTTAACTGACTTCAAAAAAGGAGGAGGTTATCAATTCGGTTGTATTTCTTTCATGTTTATTACCTCAGGACTCCGTCATTTATGAACCGATTTGTTTTTTTTCTGCGTTCGTCTAGGAATGTCTTTAATTAGGTCCCATAAGCACCAAATCAGGATCTGATGATTGGATCTTAAGGTTATCGAGGGACTCTTCAAATGTTGTAGGGACACCTATAGTAAATGGGATATATTTAGTAGTATCTCGTGCATTTACTCTTTTAACATCATTTGGTGAAGTGGAACTGATGATGAAGACCACAGTTGACCATCGGAGTTACTACTCAATGACAAGTATTTCACGGGTTGAATTTTAATTACTTTGACACAGTTGCTAAGCAATTTATGCTCCTCGTAATACATATGGTAAAATGGGGTATTTTTTTTTCTCCAATATGCTCCGAAATGTCCGCCTATCTGTCGCAAACATGGTCCGCGAAGTTCTTCCTTATAGACTAAATTTTTTTTTAATTACATTATTAAAATATGTACCGCGGGAAAGTATAAGAGCAAAAATATCAAAACCGCGCCCGAGCATTTAATTTCATATTTTAACAATTTTGCTTTGTTTCCTCGCATTATTAAAGAAAAGCAATATATATATATATATATATATATATCGCTCAGCGGAAATGGCAATTTGTGGATTCGTATCAGACGAAGCGTAATACACGAATTGCTTTTTCCCAGCCTCGGCAGTAATGTAATTTTTTATAGTGCTTTTTATAGTGCCAACTGTTGTCTGCGACTTCATCTGCGAAAAAATTCTTCTATTGCGCACCCAGGGAAACTATACATATATCAAAAAAACTTATCCACGTCCTTCTGAAACTAACTCCACAGGTACCAAATTTCACCGCGATCGGTTGAGTACTTTAAGCATAAAGCGTAATAAATAAACACACTCATATTTTAGACATCTACGATGTTTCACATTTTCGCATTTGTCTATATTAAACTACATATTATTATGTAGTACTCGTATATGATTATAACAGTACGCGACGTAGCGACGAAGACTATTACTTTAAAAAATGCCTAATTAGTTTTTTTGTATGTGATTTTTGTGTTTTATACGTCTTTTTGTTTTGTATAATTTGAATTTTACAGGGCATTGGTGTTAACTGTAATGATGTAATTTTTTGTTGACTAATAAATAAATAATCAAAGTCAAAGTCAAAGCACCTATGAATGTCAAAAAAAAAACAACCACCGGTTCGGAAAAACCTCTGCTGAGAAGAATCCGGCAAGAAACTCAACGAGGTATATATTTTTATTTAAACAGATTTACAATATTATAAAATGATATGTATACATCACAAGTATTTAACACAACTTTATTTTTAACACAGTAGGTTCGCTATTTGAAGGGATCGCTAATGCGGATCGGAATTATTTCCAAATATCCCTGTCCATGATATAATCATTAACTTTATAATACGCCTTTGATATTAATGTCTTCTTGACAATAGATCTGAATTTTGTATCCGTTTCATTTATAATATTTTTTGGAATTTTATTATAAAAACGTATGCAATTTCCCAGAAAAGACTTTTTGGTTTTAGCCAGTCTGTAAGATGGAACTTTAAGCTTCCCTGTGTTTCTAGTAGCCTTTGGCTTATCGACGTTAGAGGGAAAATCACATATGTTCTTCCTAACATACATGATTATTTCAAAAACATAAAGCGACGGCAGGGTTAGGATATCTGTTTCCTTAAAAAAAGATCTTAAAGATTCACGCGTCTTCAAATTATAAATTGCTCTAATTGCTCTCTTTTGTAAGATAAAAATTGACTCAATGTCTGCAGCAGATCCCCATAAAATAAGGCCGTACGAAATAATGCTATTAAAGTAAGCAAAATACACCAACCGTGCCGTCGCCACATCGGTTAGCTGCCGTATTTTCCAAACTGCAAAAGCAGCAGAGCTCAATCTACCCGCGATTGCTATGACGTGAGGTCCCCACTGTAGTTTAGAATCGAGCGTTATTCCTAAGAATACTGTTGATTTTACAAATTCAATAGTTTGACCATTTAACTTTATATTAGAAACTGAATTCGAGCTAGATGAATTTATCAACGAGAATTTAATACATTTAGTTTTCTTAGGATTTAGTAACAAATTATTGGCAGCAAACCATGCGGATATCACGCACAGGGTTTCATTGGGCTCAATGAAGTCGGTATCTTTTCCACTAACCTTGAACAGTAAAGACGTGTCGTCAGCAAACATAACTATACCCGACTTTTGGCTTACCATATAAGTAAGGTCATTTACATAAATAAGATACAGGAATGGGGCAAGAATGGATCCTTGAGGCACTCCCATTTCGACCACAGATCCCTCAGATACCGTTCCGTTAATCGCTACCTTTTGCTTTCTTTGTGTGAGGTAAGATTTAATGAGTTCTAAAGCGAGGCCCCGAATGCCATAAAAATTTAACTTACAAATTAAAGTATCATGATCCACACAATCAAAAGCTTTCGAAAGGTCGCAGAATACACCTATAGCGTCATGTGATTCCTCCCAAGCTTGCAATATGAATTTAACTAAACTATGACCCGCGTCTGTAGTAGACCTGCCTTTTGTGAATCCGAACTGCTGTGGATGCATGATTTTATGGGTATTAAAATGCGAATTTTCGAATATTTTGCTAAACGCTGATAGGATGGACACAGGACGATAATCAGAGGGATTATCTTTATCACCTGATTTAAAAATAGGAACTACTTTACTATATTTCATCAAATCTGGAAACACGCCTTCATCTATACAGCTATTAAAAATAAATGCTAAAGTTGGAGCAACGACATCTAAAATGGAATGTAGAACCTTAACTGAGACGCCCCACAAGTCTTCCGTTTTTTTTACTTTCAATAATCTAAAAGTCTTAATGATGTCACAGGGAGAGACATGCGTGAATTGAAAATTACTTAAGTTTGGAATAGATACATTTTGTTTTAAGAGCGATTCAGCTAACTTTGAGGAAGACGCGAGACATTTTGTCGTTTCGATGGGGATTTTAGAGAAGTAGGTATTAAACTCGTTAGCTACTTTAACCGCGTCCGTTTCTAATACGATGTTAATCTTTAATGATATAGAGGACTCCGCGTTCTATCATCAGAGGACTTAATTTTATTAGTTAAATGGGCTGCTTTTGCTTTATTACATATAATTTTGAATAATTTTGAATAATAATAATAAAAGCGTACTGACTTACGTAAGTACTAATCGGTAAATGTTACTTAAAAGCAACATCGTTTGCGACTTCCCATTTTCAAATGGCTTTACAGAAAATATAACCGTTGTCTAAAACGAATGTTTAAACCGTGTTCTAATAAACGAGGAATTACTGTGACATCTTAAAGTTACTTGTCTCTTATGCTTGTCTCCGCGGTAGGTACCCGTATAATCAAAATAATAGAAACAGTTAAGTAAGACTTAGCAAACAAACTTCCAGAGAACAATTATATTTGTACAGCTCTAGAATATTTATTTTTAAAGCCTGTAACGATTGTTAATTTAGATTTTATTATGATTTAATGTTTTTCATTTACATTTTGACAAGCTACCTACTGACGCATTTCAAATCGGAACGAAAAAAACAATTGTGCCAGTAATTTAGACTCAACACAATACGCCGGCGCCACCAATTATGAAATACCCTCAATTAAGTTAATAAAAGGCTGTTTACATGTATGGCAGCGACAGCGACCCGAGCCAGATAACCAAAGTGAAATAATGTCAATGGTGACTCTGCCATTTAAACTAATGAAAAACAATCCCGTCGCCCATTGCATCAGTAACAAACAGCTCAAACAATAAAGCAGGGAATGAACGAGGCAACTTCCGGTGCGGGGTGCACGATTACGCTGTTTCCGGTCGGCGGGCACAATGGCCCGTGTCCGAGGAATATATACCGGATGTCGGGATATAAGTACTCGGTTGTGCCATTATTAGCGAATTACAGGACGTGTCTTCATCAATTCTCATTATTTGCAAACGATATGCTAAATTAAATATTTTTTTTTCAAGAAGGCTTCAAAGCAGAAGAAATACTTGCTACGCGGGCGAAGCCGCAGTTAAAACTAGTAAAAAATATAAATTATCTATAATATAAAAGTGAACCGCCAGAACGGGACGAAAAAAAAGGACCGAGCAGTATGGCGCTCTACAACACCATTTTGACACGTTTCTCCCAAACAACGCATATTTTCTCTGGAATTTTAAAGCAATTCGATTCTTTGACCTTAGGAATCGCGAAAAACTTGAGAAAATGTGTGTACATTTTGTATAATTAAGCAAAATAAAATCACAAGTTCGAATTTAGAGCCAAAAAAGAGCGAACTATTATCTATGCCAGTGTTGCCATTCAGGGAAAAAGAAATCTATTCATTATCCTGCATTGCAGTCTGTAAAGCTCTTTAACACATACATTGTCGCGCGCCAGCAGGGCTACTACGAAACTGGAAACTCGAAGTTCGTGTCGTGCGGTCCCTCTAACACTTATACTATTTAATACGAGAGCGAGAGGGACGGTACGGTACGAACTTCGAGTTTCGAGTTTCGTAGTAGCCGTGCAGATTACGTACTTTGCTGCGATGCCGACGCTTCTGCAGAACTGACGCCCATTGGCGTCAGCGGCATCCAGGGAAAGCTAAATTAGACGCCCATCGGAGTTTTCGGCACTCCAGTTGCAGATTCGTAGATAATAATATGCTTAAGAAACAGTGCTCGTAAACCTTTTGTGATTTTTTATTATCACTGTTTTTGTATAGAAGTAATGAATGATGTATTTTGTCGGAAAAGTACGTATTTAAAGCCTGACTAGAAATATATATGACTATTCGCCATGTTGCGGAATTTCATTGGAACTAATTTCTTACACTGGCAATAATTTTAATGATTGTCGGTATCGCTGTGGCGGTTTCTTCTAAGGGTTTCTTTGAACAATAAAAAAAAATGCCCAAAACGATTCGTAGTCAACAACGGATCATTGTAAATAATGTATATAATAAACTACTGGAAAAAAACGCTTGGGGAATGAAACCATTTCGCTAAAAAACCATTTCAAATTGACATCTAGTCTGGTAAAAATAAGCAGTAATTATAGTTATTAATAAACCTACTAGACACTGGCAAAATTGTCCTCCAATGGACAGAGCCATATTTTTCTAAAAAAACAACCAACCAAACTTTCTAGGTATATCGGATTCATCGATTACGTGAATTACAAAAGAAGGTCGTTCCTCCTCAGGTTTTAGGTCGCCAAAGAAAAAGAAAGCATTGTTCCGACTATACTGAACTATTGCCATATAAATAAGAACAACAGCGCCCTCTTGACAATAGTCATATATATTTTTGGTCTGGTTAAGCTATATCAATATCATTGAATCGCGTCGAAGTCAAATGATAGTAAGGGCAACTGAGATGACGAATTTAAAATTACGTTCAACACTTTTCCACCCATTTCCGTACATAATAATTGAAAGAACACCTTTACTTACTTTATGACCTTTCGAAGTTTCCGCAAGAAACAAAGTTAGATTGTCGATTTGCTCTTGAATCTTCTTTTTTTCAGAAAGTATCTTTCGATTCTTTTTTAGGGTTCCGGAGCCAAAATGGCAAAAACGGAACCCTTATAGTTTCGCCATGTCTGTCTGTCTGTCCGTCCGTCCGCGGCTTTGCTCAGGGACTATCAATGCTAGAAACCTGTAATTTTGCACGGATATATATGTAAACTATGCCGACAAAATCGTATATTAAAAAATTTAAAAAAAAATTTAGGGTACCTCCCATAGATGTAAAGTGGGAGTGATTTTTTTCTCATCCAACCCTATATTGTGGGGTATCGTTTGATAGGTCTTTTAAATCAATTAGGGGTTTGCTCAGACGATTTTTCGATTCAGTGATTTGTTTGCGAAATATTCAAATTTAAAGTGCAAATTTTCATGAAGCAAATTTTCAGGATAGTAGTAAATATATCAAACTTTCAAGGAAAACTATAACGGCTAGGTTTGCTTGAGAATTATTAGTAGTTTAAGAGTAAATAGCAGCCTAAGGTATAAAATATACCTAAACTTGGAAGATTTCGTATAAAATACGTAATTCTTAGAAATATATTACTTAATTTTTTCGTAATGGCTACGGAACCCTATTTTGAGCGTGTCCGACACGCTCTTGGCCGGTTTTATATTGAATATGCAGAGGCCTGCAGTATCGATATGATTGCGGTGAAGGGTTCGTCCAAATTATGTCATTACTATTGGTGATAATTTGTAGTGGAACGAAAGTAGTAGCAAACATACTATTTTCGTCAATTGCTGTATTTGAAAACAATTTTTTATATAATGACTGACAGGAAGAGCCGTCGAATCCCCAGTTTCCTCTTAAAATGCATTCTACTGTTTGAACGTCTTTCTTTTCACATAATTGACCTTCCTTAATACTTCGTCAGTTAATTGAAAAATGCGCTTAAAAGTGTGCTGCACTAAATTTTGAAGTGGCACAGAAGATTTGGTCTGGGTAACATGTTTTTTTTTGCCTCAAGTAGTTTATAATAAATGGTGGATATATATCGTTGCCGCGTTTTTTTGAGTAAACAGTACACACATAACAACAATAGTTGGACATTATGGTACCGCAAAGTTTTTTGTAGATATTGATATATTTTTTAATATCGTAGAACATTTTTTTGTTCTATGATCAACAGTTTCCACAGCGCATGAGATGAAAGATGTTTTACGGCAACCTTTTTTTACACTTTGAGTTATGTAACGTATTGGAGTTTTAGAACGGAACCCTATTTTTTTCTGGTATTAAATATAGCCTACGGCACTTTGGAATAATTAAACATTCTAATAGTGAAAGAATTTTTAAAATCAGCCAAGTTGGTAGTTTTGAGTTAATTCGTAACAAACATCCAAAAATCCAAATCTTTCCTCTTGATAAATAATATTAGAATAATATAATATAGATTGCATCGTTGGATAGGTAAATAAGAGTGCGGTTTAATTAGTGTTAGCGATATTTTGTCCCTGTACTTTTTGATGTTCATTTCTCCGTCAAGATATTTCGGATGAAAAAAATCGCGGAATATAATCGCGGATAGTGGAATTATTTGTGGAACAAACCAAAAAAAACCTTTAAGAAATTGTACGACGATAAATCTCTGGAAAGCTCACACCTTTTCAATAAAACATGGGCCGAGGGTTTACAGACTTGTTTTGTGAATACAATTACCCTATTTTTGCTTTTATTTCCTTGTTTACATCAACGTGTCCATAAGTTGTTACTTACAATATGTTGTAGTAACATTTTAAAGTTGTTACTTCAATCAAATATTACTTTTTTTTTATCAGATCCATCAATTTTGTAATATAAGAGAAAAAGAGAATAAATAAACAGATAAAAACAGATAATTAAAAGCTGCTAATAATATGTCAAAGTCACACATGGCATGTCTGAAAATCCTAAACTATTAAGCTCTACAAAGAGACACAGAAAGCACATAGACAAAGATGAATTTAATGATTATTTAGGCCGCTTGTAGACGTCCATTATTTTCACCGGACAACGGACCGCTTTTTTTTGCCGGACTTGCCAACACCGCAAGCCATACAACACCGCAAGTCCGGCAAAAAAAAACGGTCCATTGTCCGGTGAACGTCTACAAGCGGCCATACAGTTACGGTAAAACCGGTTAAGTTTTCTAGTCACTCGTCTGTTGGTTTATCTGTAATGACGTGAATATGTAATTAGGTTGACTTAGTTTCTGACCTTGACTTAAATAGTACATTACTGCCGAGGCTGGGACAAAGCAATTCGTGGATGAGTAGAGTTTGACTGACGAAGCGTAGCTGAGTCCGTCAATAAATACGAATCCTCGGATTGCCATTTCTGCTGAGTCCTTTTCTCCAATAATGCGAGGAAATAAAGCAATATTGTTAAATTAAATGCTTGGGCACGGTTTTCAATTTTTTTCCCTTATACTTTCCTGCGATACTTGTTTTTTATTTATTTTTAAAGTACATGCCATTTCATTGGATATAATAATGGAATTTAGAAAAATATATGTTATACCTATCAATAAAAAATATAATATACAGTTGAATGCAAATGAAGCTTTTTATTATTAAATTACGGTGTAAAGTGCTACTGGACGCTTTTTAGTTAATTCAGTCATTTTCTTTTGTTACACTTTTTTTCAGTTTCTTAAATTGGGCTTTTTCTTCGCCCAAAGACTGAGCCTTGCAGTGCAACGAGGCAACGCCGCTAGCGTCTTAGGTACAATGCCCCGCGCTGCGCTGCCTTTGGAAGAGGAAGCCCGTTTTAGTTAATTTTGTGTTTTTTATTTTTATGTAAAAATTCAAAATTGTGCTTGAACTCGAAATATACCTAAAAAACAAATCAGTGACACTGTTCGAGACATTTTCAAAGACGCTGTTTCTTCCTAAATTAAATCTTAGACTAGGAATTAAAAATAAAAAAGGTAAAAGGAAGTTAATCTTCAGGAATATTTGACTGTTTAGATTGGCTTATCGTTGTCAAAACCTGAATTTAAAAAGTTATAAAAATTGTACAGTAATGGAATTTCATACAATTTCCCGTCGCTTGGAGAGCCCGGGAAGTGATTTTTATTTTTATTTGTGGCAGTCTATAAGGAAGAACTTCGCGGACTATGTTTGCGACAGATAGGCGGACATTTCCGAGCATATTGCAGAATTTTTTTTTTTATCACGCTTACAGTTAGCTTCACTAGTAACTAAGTATGTCAAATGTATGCATGTAACGGAATCTTTCAACGTGATTTTTTCACCTACTTTTTATTGTTGTATTGATACGACATTTGGCAATTATGCGTGAGTAGTTTAAGTGATAATACAATAATATGCTAAAGTATTTTTTTTTAGTATTTTAAATAAAGTTGTCATAAACTCAACGAACTAGTAACGATTGTGGTGGAGATCGTTGTGGAAGGCCTATGCCGAGCAGAGCAATAGACGTCTTTAAGTTGAAATGATGATGATAATCAAGAGAAAGTTAATGTGGTATTGCAATTACCAAAAAGCCAGCAGTCAAAAGTCAAAATATCTTTATTCAATTTAGGCTATAACAAGCACTTATGAAAGTCAAAAAAAATCTACCACCGATTCGGAAAAACCTCTGTTGAGAAGAATCCGGCAAGAAACTCAACGAGGTATATTTTTTTTAAACAGATTTACAATATTATTAAATGATATGTATACATCACAAGTATTTCACACAACTTTATTTTTAACACAGTAGGTTCGCTATTTCGAACGGAATTATTTCCAAATATCCCTGTCCATGATATAATCATTAAACTATCATTAAATAATCAGTAGACTAATGCCATTTGTAATGTTTGATTATACGTGTATATAATTATTCATACCTAAGGTGCTAAAATCATAATTTATATATATATATATATATATACTTCTATACTAATATTATAAAGATGACAGATTTGGATTTTTGGATGTTTGTTACGAATTTACTCAAAAAGTACTGGACCAATTTAAACAACTCTTTCTCTATTAGAATGCTAAATTATTCCAAAGTACCATAGGCTATACATTTATTACCAGAAAAATTAGGGTTCCGTACTAAAACTTCAATAATGTGCCTCAAAGTGTAAAAAAGTTGCCATAAAACAGGTTTCATCGCATGCGCTGTGGAAACTATTGATGATAGAACAAAAAAATGTTCTACAATATTAAAGAATATATCAGTATCTACAAAAAACTTTGTCCTATGTCCAACTATTGTAGTTATGTCACTACAACTACTTTTTTTAATTTTAAAAGTTGACTGATATGCCGACTAAAATCAGAACAGGTTATCCATACCTTTGTATTATTCCTTAGCCAAATAAATAGTTTAATATTTCATATGGTTTCGATACCTATAGATTACTTTTTAGGGTTCCGGAGCCAAAATGGCAAAAACGGAACCCTTATAGTTTCGCCATATCTGTCTGTCTGTCTGTCCGTCCGCGGCTTTGCTCAGGGACTATCAATGCTAGAAAGCTGTAATTTTGCACTGATATATATGTAAACTATGCCGACAAAAAAGTATAATAAAAAATTGAAAAAATTGTTTTTAGGGTACCTCCCATAGACGTAAAGTGGGGGTAATTTTTTTTATCATCCAACCCTATAGTGTGGGGTATCGTTGGATTGGTCTTTTAAAACCATGACGGGCTTGTTAAAACGATTTTTCGATTCAGTGATTTGTTTGCGAAATATTCAACTTTAAAGTGCAAATTTTCATTAAAATCGAGCGTCCCCCCCCCCTCTAAAATCTAAACCAGTGGGTGGAAAAATTTGAAAAATTCAGGATGGTAGTAAGTATATCAAACTTTCAAGGAAAACTATATCGGCTATGTTTGCTTGAGAATTTTTAGTAGTTTATGAGTAAATAGTAGCCTAAGGTATAAAATAAACCTAAACTTGGAAGATTTCGTATAAAATACGAAATCCTTAAAAAAATATTACTTAAATTTTTCGTAATGGCTACGGAACCCTATTTTGGGCGTATCCGACACGCTCTTGGCCGGTTTTTTTGAATTACTCAAATCGGAAATTCCATTCAAAATATATTATGAATTCAAAAATATCAATCTAACAAAAAAATGCATTCAACTACCTTTGAGGCTTTGACGCGCCGGGTGTTGTTTTTGGGAAATGGCGCTGCAAAATGTGTGTGAAGTGCCCTCGATTAGAGACCTTTTTAACCGACTTCAAAAAAGGAGGAGGTTATCAATTCGGTTGTTTTTTTATGTTTATTACCTCAGAACTCCGTGATTTATGAACCGATTTGAATTTTTTTGCGTTTGTCTAGGAATGCTTTTAGGTCCCATAAGCACCAAATCAGGATCTGATGATTGAATCCTAAGGAAATCGAGGGAACTCTTTAAATTTTGTAGGGACACCTATGTTAACTTTGATATATTTAGTAGTAACTCTTGCATTTGCTCTTAAAAATCATCATTTGGTGAAGTGGACCTGATGATGAAGACCACAGTTGACCATCGGAGTTACTAGATACTCAATAACAAGTATTTCATGGATTGAATTTCAAATACTTTAACACAGTTGCTAAGTAATTTATGCTCCTCGTAATGCATATGGTGAAATGGAATGGGTGGTGAAGCATCAGGAATCCTGCTGGCTCGTGCTTGAGGAACCGACTTCAGACTGGTAGAAAATTATTTTCGTCGTTTATTGTAGTCGGTTTAATTTTTTGGTTATAACATTTTTTAGAGTTCTGTGCCGAAAGAGTAATAAAAACGGGACCCTATTACAAAGACTGAACTGTATGTCTGTCTGTCTGTCACTAGGCTGTATCTCATGAACCGTGATAGCTAGACAGTTGAAATTTTCACAGATGATGTATTTTCTGTTGCCGCTATAACAACAAATACTAAAAACAGAATAAAATAAATATTTCAGGGGTGCTCTTTACGGCAAATATGCACAGAATATTAATTTGTATTAAACTTTGAAGATTTTTCGTAATGGCTACGGAACCCTATTTTGGGCGTACCCGACACGCTCTTGGCCGGTTTTTGTTAATGTTGTACCTATAGGTACTTAAGTCTGACCCGCACTTGGCCGGTTTTTTTTTTTATTTAGGCCGTGCGAAGCCGGGGCGGGTCGCTAGTATAAAATAAAACAATAAACGATCATTCAGTCAATATTTTTGGTTAACTACCGTTCACAGTACTTATCAAGTCATTGTGACCGAATGAATAGACGATTGTGTTTCGTGGCAATCACACAGATTACAAGTGAAATTCCTAGCGTCCAAATACTAATGTTTACGAGTGCTATCTATACTCAAGTGGGTGGATCAACTATTTATTGTTGTTATTCTGTCCCGTCAGCGGGGGGACGAAAGAAGTAGGTACAGTTTATAGAAGAAATTTTGTGTCCCATTATACCTACTACAATGCTTATTTTATGACCAATTAAGGAAGGGGCTTAAACTACCACAAAAATACATGTTTGGCAAATTTTAATCCTATAAACAAATACATATCTTTATTAAATTGAATTACAAACTATAAAAATTAAATTAAAATTACAAAATTAAAATTAAATCAAACAATAAAACGAAATTAAATCACCTATAAACTTACTTAGGAGAATGTAACTATAGTAACGAGTGACCAGAAAAAGTTGATCGACGAAGTATTTAAAACAGGGTTAGACAGGGACCGGGTCAGGGACAGGATTCCTGATAGAAGTCAATGCCTGTCCTCTTACTTAAATAAATAAAACAATCCGGCTGCAATTAAATAGTAAATTAATTAAAATAATAATAAAAAAATATCACGGGACCTATCATGATCTAGTCCCAAAGTAAGCTTAGCATAGCTTGTGTTATGAGCTATGAAACCTGAAAGAATCACTGAATATTTTAGCATAAACGATTTGGTTGGAATTCACGGTAGTAAATTCCAATGTTTTCATTACTCATAAAATTGCAAGGTAGTCGAAAATTTTATTGCAATGTTGACCAACAAACAGGAAACGCACAGCTCGCTTGCTGGCGTTAAAGTTTAAAAAGTTAGGAACTCGTTAAGTTCCTACCTCACCATGCTATTGTTTTCCGACTACATCTCTACTGAACTACACGCAATACAGCAGTTTTCAGATACTCTCCACTCCATCACGCTTTGTTTTTTTTACGACAGAAAAACACAGCAGATAGTAACGAACGTTCCGCGCTTCACTTGTCAACCGACACTATATATCATGGCGTGGCGGCGACCGCCAAAATGAAACGTGCCTTGTCCGCGTGCAAAATCACTACAAAGGTGCATTTATACTGATAAATGTCCCACAATGTATGCACGTAATCGGGAGAGAGCGAAACAGTACTCAATCAAACCGATTGAATCGCATTAAAAGTGATTCGATCAAACTGAACTCGCGTGTTCGTGTCCCCAGTTGTAACATACAATAGCATTTTAGCTATAAATAACAAAAAATATTGTACCTATTGTTTACTTTGTCTGGATTTTATAGCACGTAGTTCGATCACATAATATATCGCATAAGTAGGTATTGTGAAAAATTCTGAAAATTATTCAACATTAACCTGTGGGAAACCTATTAAAAAAATTTGCTGTCGATAAATAATTCCTATTTAAGAATGGTAAAAATATAAAATTAAAAATAATAATTCTGAATACTATCTGATTTCTAAGACATATTTCATAGAAAAGCCTTTAATAACCGCTTATGGTTTTAGTTGCTAGTGAATTACACGTTACGTGGAGTCTCATCTCACAGCAAAACATCTAGTTATCGTATGTACATGCTGATTTCTATGTAAATGCACAATTTGATTGTCATTATGACGTACCCTTTGCATAATAAGTATAAAGCTAAGTCGCTTTCCCTCTGTATCTATGTACGCTTAGATCTTTTAAACTACGCAACATATTTTGATGAGGTTTTGATCAATAGATAATTATTAGTACCTGAATAGTGACTCAAGAGGTATGTTATTAAATTTATGTCATGTAGCGACACGTCTCAATTCTGCGTGGGTGTAGTTTTGGAGAAAGTAGAGAAATAAATTGTGAAGTTGTGGCCTGATTGTAGACTTTTTTAATTGTTTTGTCTCTTTTTTTTCCAAAGTTGAACCCGTGCGAAGCCGTGGTTGGTTGCTAGTTAACTTAAAAGAACAAATTGTAGTGTTTAGACAAATCACATACAATAAATATTGCGAGAGTTCTTATCATAGGCGTTCAGGCGGCACCATCAGAGTAGTTAATTCAAAGCGCTACGTAGAGCCATTGGCAGTGAAATCGTCCTAAAAACGACTCGTTTCAAGGCAAAACACGTGTCGGCTGAAATATTTGCTGTAATTTGGCTAAATCGATCCGATTTATTGTTGTGCTTCGCCATTGATATGATCTGAATATTGAGATTCGGCCTCAACCCTCATCGGATGTTTACTGGCGGCGTTGTTGACAATAAAATGTCTTAAGACACGAAAAAAAAACAATTATTACACAAAGCAATTAAATTAATTAAAATTTTATATTTACTTAATCGTTAAATATTTACAATGCGAGCTCTGTTCAAACATTTAGATTAGACCGGCTATATTTCGCTTAGATCAAGTTTGTGAAATGTACACGAAATTTTTGACTGCTTGGTAGCGCAGCCTCCCACGCCTTTTCATTTTGTTAAACATACATTTTTAGGTTAGAGAAAAGTACGTACATTATTTTATGTCTATTACATACTCCTTATTTGGACTTGTATAAGTTTCATAACTTATCTGGAATTTTTGAAATATGTTCGGTCTTTTACATATAATATGCATGTACACACTATATCTGCTGCTCAATATCAGTCCATGAAGCAACGATGAGCATTCTGTTTATGTTTCTGAACTTAATTTATATAATCAGTAATAACTGATACTAAGTAGGTAGGTAAGTAAATTACATGTAGGTATAGTCAGGGCTGAGCAAAATACATGATTTGCTTTAATTTAAATACAAATTACAAAATACTATCCCACTAATATTATAAATGAGAAAGTTTGTAAGTCTGATTGTTTGTTTGTTACTTCATCACGTCTAAACCATTGAATCGATTTAGATGAAATTCGGTACACAGATAGTTTGAGTTTCGGAGAAGAACATAGGATAGTTTTATCAGGGAAAATTGCATAGTTCCCGCGGGACAGCAATAAACGAATTCTACGAGGACGGAGTCGCGGGTAACGGCTAGTTAAGAATAAAAAGTAATCCAGCCCAGCATGGGCTAAAAAGCAGAGTAAAAGAAGATTAATCAGTAAAACCAGAGTTTCCTTTTGATTTTAGTCAGCGTTGCCAACTCTAAAGATCGACATATGTAGCGGTCGCCATTTTGCTTACGAAAACTATCGAGCGCTATTTGCTTCAGAACGCGCCCATTAATAAGATCGCTAAATGAAGGTTAAATGTATTTATGTTAGAATGTATTTTGGAGCCTTAAAATACTAACAACTAAATACCTCGGCGTCATGTATCTGAAATACGAATTACAAATTACATTATAAGCAAGCAAGTAATTGAAATACACATACCAAATACGTATTTGTATTTTAATTACAAGTAATTCAAATACTGCCTAACCCTGGGTATAGTTGTAAAATACTAAAAATATACTCGTATATAAGAAAGTATGTTAAATCGGACACTTAACTACTTATATTGGAATAGCTTGTTAGGCTATAAGGCTTGACGTGGCAAGTCAGCGTGACATTTAGAGAATTTAATAATGCGAGCTTGGGATTTACGGAGCTCTAAAGACGTGAAACGCTTTAGCTAAGACTTAAACAGATTATTGATCTTTCGGAGTCTTTGTCAGGTTCACATTTCATAACCAAAGTCGACTTTTTAAAACCATCGAAATTTATATTAATATTTTTGAAATTTTTACCTATAGTATAAGTAGTTTGCAAATCGATATGAAATGGTATAAAGCATGATTTCTAAAAGTGATATGTTAATTATCACTTGTTTTCTAGTAGACTACTATAAGAATTATGACGTGTTTCACTGTGAAAGCTTTTCTCAGAAAATCTCATGGCAGAGACACCAATAATATAAAATAATAAAATCATTAATTTCAGACAACATACAATAATAATAATAAAAAGACAAAGAAAACTTACCTAAGAAAACATAACTAAATATATCTATATGTTACTATAAAAATAAAAATTATAAAAAGAACACCCCGTCCCAAAGATCTGCCTGTGGCAGAGTTCCCATGATGCTGACCGCATTACCCCTTTGGACCGCAAGTGCGATCCGCTGGGATAAACACGTACCAGCTCTTGGGTCCTCAGAGGTGTCGATCAACCGGGAAGAAAGGGCCTTTATGAAACACTTCATATCGGCTGACTAAGGCCCTAAAGTCTCAACAGCAAGCGCCGCAAACTCGTAATATTTTAATAAAGAGGAGTACTTGCGGCGCTTGAGTTGGGCCTGATCAGCCGCAGCGCTGGCTTGTGAGCTAGTTGCCTGGATGTGGGACAGAGCGAAAGTATCAACGCATGTAGCGTCCCACACCAGGGCCCTACCGAGCTTCCACGGCACCAGGGTGACGCCGTCTGGACGCTTGCCATCGTCCCTTGCCATGCCAGCCGGCTCTAAAGCGGTGGCAAGCGACCGACTTACTATGTCATTTATGGTGCCATGACGGTACATACGGCCGGCGCTTCTAGCACACGAAAGACCATGTCGTCCCAGTTGATCGACGTTTTTGCCACACGCGCAGATATGAGGAATGCATATTCTGGCCCCAAGTCTCATGGAAATTGCTATCCGCAAAGTACTTGGGTCCAGAATAGTGCCAATATTCCTCGATGGCAAGGCGTTCAGCTAATGGCCTGCCTCGGGTGCAGAAACAGCTAATAAATAAATATAAATAAACATACAATAAATTTATCAACATGTATCAAAAACTAAACATGAAACTATTCAGGGGTTGAATGAAACCAAAGCATGTTAAATGCCCTCAAAATCTATCGGCCCACAGAGGTATACTCTGACTCCTAGATTGTACAGTTCAACAAACTGATCAATATGCCAAGGTGGAACTTTATTATAATAATAATTAATAATAATAATCAATATCAATATCATTCTGATTTTTCTTTGATAAGTATTAATGTTCCGGTGGTGTTTTACCAGGGTTGATGCGTGATTGGACAATAATATTATTTTCTCAAACATGCTCGGAAATGTATGCGTTAATGTCACGAAATGGAGACATGAAGTTTCTCATTTATGGCTCCCTACCACCTCCCTACATAACTTCTTGGCCTAGCCCATGAAGTATGTATGAAAATCCATTATTGTCCGCTGCTCTAACTTTTTAATTTTACTTACTAACATTAAACTGACAAAGGAAAAATTACGAACAGCCAACCACCACTACTCTATAAGCATTTGCGATACTGCGATGCGATGCGATGCGATGAGAAGCGATGCGATGCGATGCGATGCGATACGATGCGAAGCGATGCGAAGCGATGCGAAGCGATGCGATGCGATGCGAAGCGATGCGAAGCGATGCGAAGCGATGCGATGCGATGTGAAGCGATGCGAAGCGATGCCAAGCGATGCCAAGCGATGCCAAGCGATGCCAAGCGATGCCAAGCGATGCCAAGCGATGCCAAGCGATGCCAAGCGATGCCAAGCGATGCCAAGCGATGCCAAGCGATGCCAAGCGATGCCAAGCGATGCCAAGCGATGCCAAGCGATGCCAAGCGATGCCAAGCGATGCCAAGCGATGCCAAGCGATGCGATGCGATGCGATGCGAAGCAATGCGATGCGATTGGATGGATGGATGGATGGATGAAATATTTCCTCACATTGTTTGAGAAAAGCACTATACAAGCCTCGGCCAGAACAGGGATTGCTGGACTCGTTTTATCCGGCCTCGTCTACGACTCGGCCGTCTACCCCGAACTCGTCCATCAATCCCTTACTTCATGGCCTCTGCAGTAATGTACTATTTCTCAAACATGCTCGGAAATGTATGCGTTAATATCACGAAATAGAGACATGAAGTTTCTCATTTATGGCTGCCTACCACCTCCCTACATAACTTCTTGCCCTAGGCCATGAAGTATGTATGAAAATCCATTATTGTCCGCTGCTCTAACTTTTTAAATTTGCTTACTAACATTAAACTGACAAAATAAAAATTACAAACAGCCAACCACCACTACTCCGTAAGCATTTGCGATGCGATGCGATGCGATGCGACGGACGGACGGACGGATGGATGGATGGACGGATGGATGGACGGACGGACGGACGGACTGATGGACGGACGGACGGATGGACGAAAGGACGGACGGACGGACGGACGGATGGATGGATGGATGGACGGATGGATGGACGGATGGAAGGACGGATGGATGGACGGACGGAAGGATGGACGGACGGAAGGACGGACGGACTGATGGGCGGACGGACGGATGGATGGATGGATGGATGGATGGACGGATGGATGGATGGACGGATGGAAGGACGGATGGGTGGACAGATGGATGGACGGACGGACGGACGGACTGATGGACGGACGGACGGATGGACGGAAGGAGGACGGACGGACGGACGGATGGACGGAAGGACGGACAGACGGACGGACGGACGGACGGACGGATGGATGGATGGATGGATGGACGGATGGATGGATGGATGGACGGATGGATGGACGGACGGACGGACGGATGGACGGACGGACGGATGGACGGAAGGACGGACGGACGGACTTATGGACGGACGGACGGATGGACGGATGGACGGATGGACGGATGGACGGAAGGACGGACGGACGGACTGATGGACGGACGGACGGATGGACGGAAGGACGGACGGACGGACGGACGGATGGATGGATGGATGGATGGACGGATGGAAGGACGGATGGATGGACGGACGGACGGACGGACTGATGGACGGACGGACGGATGGATGGAAGGACGGACAGACGGACGGACAGACGGACGGATGGATGGATGGATGGATGGATGGATGGATGGATGGATGGATGGATGGATGGATGGATGGATGGATGGATGGATGGATGAAATATTTCCTCACATTGTTTGAGAAAAGCACTATACAAGCCTCGGCCAGAACAGGGATTGCTGGACTCGTTTTATCCGGCCTCGTCTACGACTCGGCCGTCTACCCCGAACTCGTCCATCAATCCCTTACTTCATGGCCTCTGCAGTAATGTACTATTATTAACACACGATATATTTACAATAAGTAACTAATATTATCAAAACAAAATATTACAAGTATGTACATGAATCAGTTTGTTCGACAGAGTTAAATTTTATTTTACAAGAGACAAAACAAAGCTACAAAATAACTTCAAAATAGCAATTCACATTATGTAGGTGTATGTTGCAGAATCAGGGGAAAGAGAGAGAAATCTTGACAGATTTCTTGTCAGATCCTACTTAATATAATAAATGTGAAATTAATAAATTGTATTGTATATGGTTTTACCTCTAAAATTTACGTTATGTCAAACCAACAACAGTAACTGAATGATGTAATAATTTTCGTATTATTTTTATATCGTTATACTACCGGGTGGGCCCTGATACAGGAGCAAAAAATTAAAACACAGGTTCTGCTACTCAAATGGAACTACTTTAGTTCTGCAACTTTCAAAAATTAAGTAATTTTATCATTATGTTTATTCCAAATAAATTAAATGTTATTTTCAAAGTACGGCATCCAACAGTCTAAATGACGTCGCCTGTCCTGTCGCGTAACAAAATGACGGATTTCGCAATACATTGCTTGTCCAATTAAACTTTAAACTATAATAAAATGCATAATACAAGTTATGTTAAAAGTTATAGAACTAAATTAGCTGAAGATGAAGAGTGGAAGCTGTAGTTTCATTTTTTGCTCCTGTTACAGGGCCCACCTTGTATACAATATATGTATTGCGCAATACGGTATATGTCTTATATATTATTATGAAACTATAGGTACACAGAAAGTGTTTAGCGAAGAGAAAACATAAATCAGTTAAAAATTTGATTTATAGTGATTTTTTGAAAAATCTATATACCTGTCTCTTTCTCAAACGCTTTTCTCTATGCAGCAAGTATGGCGCTACTAGCGTGTGACGTCACATGCCAGTATGTCTTTCTCTGTCTAATCTTGGATTTCAAACCTTTATAACTTTGTTATTTGTAAAGGTAGCTTAAAATTTGTTTCTCAATTCGATAACAGGCATTGTAAAGTTTTAATTTATAATACATATAAAAAATAGTCAAATACCGAATTATTTTCCATACATAAATAACTCTTATTATCTTACACGTAGTATTTGTCGCTGACCTCATTAAGTGTTGATATGAAGTCGCAGTATACCAACATACTTGTTAATGAGTGCTAACCAACATGTTTTACATTTTAATTTACAATACTGTTTGTCAGTCAACAAAATGACTAAGCAAAGTCCCAAATAAGCACAAATTGTTAACGTGCCAGCCCAGTCGGCGGAAAAGTACAACATGTTAGCTATTTACTGTAAGAGACAAGCAACGAGCGTTGCTGTTCGGATATTGTGTATGTTTATACTATCATAATCTTAAATCAAATTTGCAATCATACTTAAGTAACGTTATACTTACTAACTTTTGTAATGAGATAATGTTCTTGTAATTTCTGTTAGTAGTACAAAATTTTAAGTATTACTTATACGAGTATATTTATATTTATGTAAATGTAGCTTACACCCACATCTTTGTCTTTGTGATTTGTGAGAAAATATATAGCAGGAATTACTGACATTGCTAATTAATCGTTGCTACTATTCTATTTCTGATTATTTACATGATAATTTTAATGCTTTTAATAATTTTTGATATTTACAATTTTAAATTATAATGGTAATGATGATATGATAATAATAATGATGATATGATAATGTTTAAATTATTTTAATGGATTAATATTTTTGCTTGATAATAGAATAACAATATAATATGTAATTTTATAACAAATTGAATTTTGTATGCTTGCAGGCAAAACATAGCATTTTGATACTTACCATATATTTGTTACCACCACTGTAATCAGTTACACCTATGTTTGCAAATAAATCACTTTGACTTTGACTTTGACTTTGACTTTATATTTTTTGAACCTTTATTCCACGGCTTAGCTCCCATGAAAGAATAAAAGCTTGGCAGCTATCCGTCCCCAGGGAATTTAGAAAAATCCTTTCTTAGTGCTCCTCTGTGACTCAAGGACTATGTGAGCTAAATTTCAAGCCTCTAGCTTTAGTGGTCTAGGCCGTGAGTTGTCTGTCTGTCATGAATTTTATCATTTTATGATAGGATCACGGAATTAGAGTTTAATAAAAGTAGTGATGGAGAGACAGACAAGCATTCTATATACCTCCCACGTACTTTTCTATAAGACAGTCAATTATTCTTTCACGTAATCACAGAATAACTAATAGTACTACCGTACAGAAGGGACTCTCTCGAACAAAAGTCAAGTTTAGGGATAAATCGTTGCCTACTCTTACGACTTGCACGCGAAATTGAAACTTATCATGTTACACGAGCGTTCATATTCCGTTGGGCACCGTTGACTCGAAACCGGTTTGGCGCCAAGAGCACAGGGTTCCCACTGGCCGATGAATAAAGATAATAGTGGGTACTAATATGAATTCAATAAGCTACCTTTAATAAATAAGTACTTAAATAAATTTTAATGGCTAAAGCTACAAAACAACAATATTTCATCAGCAACAGCAACCATTTGGTAGTAGGTACCTCTTTGTTCAATCTTTAGTGATATTTTTGTTTAGTTTGTTTTAAGTTGGCTTGACAAAGTCCCTACTTTCTTATAAACAAACATTTGAGCAAACTAGTTACTTAGGCAATTGTAATTTGTTTTAAAATGGGTCTAAAGTGTTTACTTTTAGGTGAATTAAACGGTATTCAATCAATAAGGAATCGACTTTGATTGTAAACAATACGAAAATGTACTAAATAAGTACCTATGTCGTAAAACTATATTCCTTTAGATGCCCTAAAATCCTTGTAATACCTAACAATCTTGTTCTCATTGTGCACCTACTACTCTTACAGAGTATTTAACTATAATATAATGGTTTAAATTAAATGCAAGAAAATGGCTACTTACCTTTCAATTTCTATCTCTCGGAAGGTAGAAAAATGATAATTCCGATTCTTTTATCTTCTTTTTATTTATACAGCCGTAAACAATTTCGAAGTCATAGTTTGCAAAAAAAATAAGTTGGTAGATACCTACACAAATCACGCGCGACGCGTCCAGCATGCGAGCTAAGCGGCAACCCACTGCCGTGCACCCAATGGTTGGGTGCGCCGGCCGCACGTACCTAAACTGCGACGTGTCCAACCCCTGACTTAATATGGCACTGAGGTCTCCAATAATAGGTAGCACTAAGGGTACGGTTGGCAGGAGTTGGTAGTTGTGAGTGCGTGAACATTTTCATGTCATTTTGTACAGATGTCAAACTCCAGGTTGCCTCACAACAAACGGAATGTATCGATAAGGTAACGACCACAAGTGCTGTAGTGGACCATTTTGGCAACTGAAATATATATTTTTACTGAATGTAAACAAGTTCTGAAGCTTAGTGCGATCAACTTGGACCGCGGAATAATTGTGAAGCGGCTGCGAACCTCATATGAAGAAAGTTTGTGGACGTTCCAAAGTTAGCCCCTGAGTGGAACTTGAATGGATCTTTTGCTGAGAAGAGAATTCTTTGCAGCATAGTTGTCATCCAGTTGGACCAGCTAGTTATTTTGTAAAACTAGAGGACGAATTTTGTTATTATATCTTATGTAACACACATGATCTATCTTGAATATAAGATAATGTCTTTTTGCTTCAATGACGTACATACATGAATGCAAATCTAAAAACGGTATAGTAGTCGATATTTTAATAACAAACTCAGGTTCATTAAAAAGAGAGACTATAAAACAGAGTTTTTAATAACACTCCGAAAATAATGAGACAAAGTGTTTAGCTTGAAATGAAGAGGGTAGAAAATTCGCAAAGTTTTTTGTTTAAATTTTCCTACACAATGCGCGCGTGATGCAAGCAAATTGAACTTATCGTGGGATGGTGGCTGAGACGAAGGTGGGCGTTAGGCGTCGACATCGCACATTCATTAACCACTTCGGTTCTTTCAGGGTGAAGCCAAATTTGTTTTAGATAATAGTATAAGTTTAGTAAAGATCGTGCTAAAGCGTGTTTTAAAACTATAAATATATTCTCTGCTCCAAACCCCGTATTATTAAATGCGTTGTTTACTATACTTTATCACGATTTTCAGTTCTGATACTGTAAAGTTAAATTCAGATAAATAAAATCGAAGCTTAAGGATGTAGTAAAATTTAACATTCTTTTGTTGACGTTCATGAATTTTCCCAACCCATTTAAAGTTTCGATAAAAACGAAATTCAATTACAAATAAAAACAGTGAGCAACGCTGCTTTTGATAGTACAGCCTCCATAAGCTTGACAAATTCAAATTAAAACGAGAACGAGGAGTGAGCCAGGGTGATACAATCTCCCCAAAACTATTTACATTTGCCCATGGGACCTGTCTTACCGTCTCGCTTGGGGCAATAAAAGCCAAGTAATCGATAGAAAAAGGACCGACTGCCAGATAATTTTCTGATACAGGACAGAAACAAATTAACATCAACTGTCGTAGTCCTTTTCTTAGTTTTTATTCAAGATCGATTTTTATAAAAAAAGGCAACTTGCCCTTTTAAATTGCAGCTGATTTTATACAAAAATATTCCTTATACATCCAAGAAGATGTTAGGGCCGGCGCCTTCTTAAAATGACATAACAAGCTTGCGTGTGGGATCTCTATCCATCATCGGTGACAGATATTGTCACGATTCATCCAACGGCGCCTAATTCCCAGTACCTGTGTAGCGTAAGGCTACACATCAATAAATGTTTTTTTTTTGTTTATCACAAAGCCTACGTACGTAACTGTTTTGTACAGGTCCGGTGGATGCGGAATCTAGTTTTCCAGTTAGTTGCACTTTATTAAATTTCGTACCACACAATTTTCCATTGTAATTATTTTGTCAGTTGGTAGTCAGTTTTCTAGTTTATAATTTTATGAGACATTCTTTCCTTACACCTGAAAATTGATTACTATTTGTATAACGTTATCTATTAAGCTCTTAACACAAAACGAATCAAATCACTTCAATTAAACGATACAGAGGTATACGCTCTCGCCTACGTTAAATTCGTTCTTATACATCATTCATTTTTCACGTGAACGCGCAAAAGGGTTAACGTGTAACTGGATCGCCATTGATTACCCATGGCTGATAAGATCCGCACGTTTTGATCGGCTCCGATCGAGTTCATTGAACCACGTGAGTTACGTTGCGTGACAGAAAGAATATCACAATCTACCCTACCGACCCGGTACACTAAGGGTTTCTCTCGGTTTTACCGGCTCATCATCTTTTTACTCGTAGGTACGTGTAAAATCGAGGTGTGCATATTATTATGCGGTTCATATTATTTATACTTGTAAAGTTTGTTCGTAGAGAGTTGATGAGATCTGGATCGTCGAGTTCTTAATTCATTTCACATAAACACAGCTCGCTATTGATTTAATCTATGTTGATAAAAAGTTAAAGGGAAAACGGATATTTTTGTGAATAGATTATTATTATTTAAAGTAAAGTAAAGATTATTATTATTGAATAGCCTGTTATGTGTCTCATTGCCAGCCAAATGCCTCTCTACCCCAATATTATGCCTTTCATCACAAGCTTGTGCCAAAATGGGTATGAAGTAACTTATAACAACATATTTATTGTTATGTATTAACCTAAGTGAGTAAAACGTCGATATATATATATACATATAACGAAACTTTTCGTCCGAGAGACCGAAAAGCCGCCCGTGAATTTCGTGCTTGACAACAACTAAGTGCCTGGTACCTACCATGAAACTCAGTGCGGGAGGAGATAACTGCCTTACGTACAGTTCGTGATAGTTCAGCGACGTTATCACATTTAAATATTTATCAACTTTCTGTGAACGGATTTTATTGAAACTTACTACCTTACTTTGTTTTACATTGCGATGTCGGTTTGGCCATCTGATATTGGCTTCAAATTAACGATATTAATCAATTGATGTGTAGCTCCGAATGAACCCTCGGGCCCCTCGGCTTTAATTGGCAAAGGGTGGGATGTCATAAAAATACTGCTTTTGACTACAAATTCAGTTTCATTATTTTTTAGTTTGAAAGGATTATATTACAAAATATATAATTTTTATTACCAATATAAATTTATTATTTTATAATTTATTATTTTTTATTTTTTATGATCTGTGCTGTATTGTACTTTTTTATCTTGTACTGTTTATATTGTTGTCTTGTATTGTTTGTACTGTTGGCAATTACATATTTTCTTTCTTTCTTTCAATATACCTACTTGTGTAAGTGAAACCTCATCGCCCTCACCAAAAAGAACGTAGGTGTGAGACAATTACTGTGGGTTCAACACTACGACGTCTAGCCTCCAAAATTGCAATTCGGCATATTTTTCCTCAATTAAATTCGGAATTTGAACCCGTACAGTTGGGTTTTGGTGTAAAAGGAGGGTATGAGGCAGCCGTTCATGCCCTATGCTCTTTTTAGGGTTCCGGAGCCAAAATGGCAAAAACGGAACCCTTATAGTTTCGTCATGTCTGTCTGTCCGTCCGTTCGCGGCTTTGCTCAGGAACTATCAGTGCTAGAAAGCTGTAATTTTGCACGGATATATATGTAAACTATGCCGACAAAATGGTACAATAAAAAATCGAAAAAAAAATTTTTAGGGTACCTCCCACAGACGTAAAGTGAGGGTGACTTTTTTCTCATCCAACCCTATAGTGTGGGGTATCGTTGGAAAGGTTTTTTAAAACCATACCATAGGGGTTTACTAAACGAATTTTCAATTCAGTGATTTGTTTGAGAAATATACTTTAAAATGCAAATTTTCATAACAATCGAGCGTTCATGAAAAAATTCAGCATAGTAAGTAATATCAAATCAAACTTTAAAGGAAAACTATAACGGCTAAGTTTGTTTGAGAATTATTAGTAAATAGCTAAGAATAAATAGTTAAGAGTAAATAGCACTCTAAGGTATAAAATATACCTAAACTTGGAAAATTCCATATAAAATACGAAATCCTTAGAAAAATATTACTTAATTTTTTTGTAATGGCTACGGAACCCTATTTTGGGCGTGTTCAACACGCTCTTGGCCGGTTTTTTGACTTATGGACAGCCCGAAGTGTTGATCAAATGAAACGTTTAATGTCAAAAATGCTTTTAATTCGGTAAATAGGGACACCTTGTTAACGGAAATTAAACACCACGTCCTGGAAATATACAATTACCTTCTTCTCAGCTACGCTGATCCAACAAAATTGATATATCATTCTAATGAACTATCCTCACAAGTAGGTTGGCAACAAGGTGATCCCCTTGAACCTGCAATTTTTAGTTTAGCTATAAATCCCATAATTCAAAAATTTTATTCTAAATTCAAAGTATGGTATTTGGATGGTAGGACTCTAGGAGGTGATGTGGATACTGTGATTTCTGATTATTTTAAGATCATAAATAAATTTGAAAACATTGGTTTGGAACTTAATTTTAGCAAATGCGAACTCTTCGTTCGTTCTGGCTCCAAACATAAAATTAGTTCACAGTAATTCCCTTGGCCTCTTAGGTTTTCCAATATTTAAAGAATCTATTCCATTAATAAATTTTAAATTACAATAACCGTCTCCTTGAAATTAGCTCGCATTAAGGTGCGACCAAACCGCTGCTTAAAAAACGGTGACGGTACGGAATCGCAGTGGCGCATCGTATGCGCACCGTTTTTTTCCACACCGCTGCTTAAAATACGCAAACGGTGCGGAATCGCAGTGACGTGCCGTAAACGTCACGACTTTTGTTCGGTAAAGACGTGAAGTTTATGACACGTCACTGAGGACAAAATGGGCATTGTACTTGGTCACCGATTGAGGTCTGTGTGGCAACATCTGGGAGCGACATTAAAAGATAATGATTAAAGCTAAGGTACAGACTTAAAAATATAACTAATACCATGAAAAAAAAATACAAAAAACATAAGCTAATGTACACTAAACTATTTATAACGTAAAACCGAAATATCACGATAGCAGCAAACGGTCAACAACATGAAAAAATACTGGCACTGGCATTGTCGTTTCAAACAGAAAACATAATACTTAAATTAATAATATTGAGCTGTGCAACGTAAGATATATGTCAATGGAGCTGTGTTAAAATAATGACGCCTGCAGATGCATCTTGTCATTCATGTGACTTGCTGCTGACGGGAACGTCACAAAAACTGCTTTGTAAATGGCTGTAAGGCGGGTGTGAAGTTCAAGTGACTTAGCGACGCATATCGTCACTAAGGCAACCGATGGCGACCTTAGTTACCGCGTCTTGTCAGATAGCCAAAATCCTTGAAAACATATTCCAGTCAAAATCGGCGCTGTGGCGGGGAGAAATTAAAACGCCCATGCACGGAGCCGCAGCGAGATATAAAAAGTATTTCGTTCCTGTTTTGAGGGTTCCTGTGAAACGATTTGACTGAAAGGACAGAATGTCTAACGAATTGACAGATTTTTTTGATATTGTATTCTTTTCTTTTCAATGTAAATAAAATTGTACTTTAGTGCGACAATCCTCAAGAATTTTAAAGTTGTGTTTATGCAAACCAACAAACTACGAATTGATACTTATTAAATTGTTCCACATTCGCGATTCACTAATTGTAATTAATGGTATTACGTAAGCTTCACGGGCGTGTGGAACAAAGACTTAGTTCAAATAATTTTGCATGTATGTTAAAAGGAATTCTAACAATACGTTTAAGTAGGTACACACATAAATAATTGTTCAATGCTCAAGTCATCTAATATGGTATTACATTTAAGAGGATTGTGCATATTAGTCATGCCTTTTCTGTTCATAATAATCATAGTATTATTAACTTGTGTTTACCCGCGGCTTTACACGCGTAAATCATTATCCATCAGTCTGTAGCTATTTTAGTCCGCCTACTTAAATCCACGCAGCTAACGCGTGGACTGCCCAGTCCAATTTCAGCGAGCTTGATACTTAGTCTTAGCGCCTACATTAGAAATATCTACATGTTTCCGTTAGGTCAAACCGCTTCACCCGGAGTATGTTGCGTCACATTGCACTTCATGAGAGACATGAAATTTAGTCCATGTGTTTTTATGCCACTTTTAGCAAGACCACAATATAATTTTTGGAAATTCCCTGGGGTATTTTAGCAAAATCTCGGCTTTTTATATCAAAAACCTGATATGTCCTCGTTTAAAGTTTTATGAAATTCTTTTGGTTTACTTATTTGTTTCAATTTCATTTGGTTATTACTTAAATGCACACTTGATTAGTAATCTGTGCCTACCCCTCTTGTTATTATACTACCATTATTATTATTTTTTTCTTTAACCTTACCAAAAGGTACCTACAACATTAAATTCCATAAGTTTGTTAAGGACTTTAGTTTCTAACCAAATCATAAGGGCGAAAAAAATATGATATATTATATTAGCAGGTGAATATTTAAGGAAGCTGACTAAGCTGAGTGACGAGTTAAAAGCATAACCTTTTTACAACAGCGATAATGTAACGTTTAGCTAATATCAATTAATAATGCCTAAAACTCGAGACAGACCAACATTTGAGAGAATGGTAGCAAGAACAAAAGCTATTTGATAATATAACACGAAGAGAAAGCCATTGTGATGTGGATACCCTTAAAATCGAGGGTTTTAATAATTTCACATCCCACACGACGTTACCTGGCATTATGGAAATTTGTCATTAGGCCTCTGTAGCACAAAGCCTTTGTTCAATGTAACATTAAAATAATTTTCATTTCATAGGCATTGCAAAACCGGATACCAATATTAACCCTAAGACATTAAATATAGGAATAATTGGAACATTATTACTCCAGTAAGTATACAATTTCAAAAACATTATTAAATGTACATCATTTGATAAATTTAGTAGGTAGGTACAACTTTATTTAAATGACATAAAACTGGGCGTTTTGAGTCCATGTTGATTTCGAGTCTCGCAAAAAATATTAAAATACGAACTGCTTGGCCTCACTTACTAACGCGAAAGTGAGTTTTTTCGTTCGGCTTTATCGGTTTAACTACTAAACCGATTGTCATGAAATTCTGCAAATATCTGTAGAAGACCAGATATTAAATAATAAACTTTTATCCCTGAAAAATTTGTTAATTCCGAGGTCGCGCGGGAAACGAGTTGTTCGCAGACGACGTCGCAGGCAACAGCTTGCTAGAAAATAATTATACTTCGTTCTTCGGCATGGCATGATACCTTCTCTTGTGTATTTGAAATAAAGTGATCAGAATCCATTAGTGAATATTTTTAACATTTTGTAACTTTGGTTTTAGAATATTGTCATTCTCAGTTTTGCCTTAATTGCGAGACCTGCAAATGTTACTTTGGAGTTTGCCAAGTTAATAATTAAATATGTGCCAGTATTTCATATCCTATTCTATTTTTTTACGATTATAGCCTGATAATGTACTTAAGCAAAAAAGATCCGGAATACACACTTTTAAGATTTTTAATTAAGAACGGTTGGTATCGGGAAATACGAAGGTTAATGCTAAAAGGTTTTAGCAATAAGTCTAGTAAATATATCACGAGAGCTATATATTATCAGGCCTACTCTACCTGATTTTGTGTGAATAGCTTTACAGAAATTATCTTTGTAAAAAGAGCTGAGTTTATTAATTTAGGACTAAATGATAAAGTTTTTGTTTTTATTTTTAACCCTTACTTTGGACCTGTGCGGTACATTACATAGATGATAAGTATTAATTTTACTACTGTTGTAAAATTAAATTTCTAGCCTGAACTATAAAAATAAAATTACAACACTCTAAACTTTAAATTAATGTATGTCTACCGTAAACTAAATAAATTAAAAAAAAAACCGAATGATGGTTTAGTAAGTAAGTATATCAAATTTACAAGAAAAATTATTACGGCTAAGATTGCTTGAGAACTACTTGAGAATTATTAGTAGTTTAAGAGTGCCTAAATAGCAGCGGTATAAAATAAACCTAAACCTGGAAGATTCCGTAACCGTATTGATTTTTTCGTAATGTCTACGGAACCCTATCTTGGGCATGTCCGACACGCTCTTGGTCGGTTTATATTTTTTCTTTTATATTTGTTATAATGATTTACCCCTTCATTCATACTTATATAATATTATAAATGCTAAAGTGTGTTTGTATATGTTACGGTCTGGTGCCTTAAGGGCTAAAACTGGGCCTTAAGGGTCTGCGAGCCTACTACATGCAAAACACGTGTTATCTGGTACGTATCTTTAATCAGACTGCCAAATAGAACATACAAAATTATTCAAAATTGGTAAAAAAGTATAAAAACATAAATTCACTTAAAAAAGGTTGTGCCTTCGGCACATTTGTCCCCCTTTTAGTTAGCCGGGATCCGAACTAACTTTTTAAGGGGGCGACGAAGCACGCCTGCTGTGGTTGCCACGTCCGCCACTCTGACTATGCCGTCTCTGCCAGGGAACAGCGCCGTCACTCGTCCTCTGGGCCATGATCCTCGAGGCAAATTGCCATCGGCAATGACGACCAGATCTCCTACTGCTATGTTCGGAGCTTCTCCGTTGCTTGATCTCGGTACTAGAGTAGGTAGATATTCACGGACCCAGCGTCGCCAAAAGTGATCCGTCAACCGCATTGCTCTGCGCCAGCTGCTCCTGCTCAGCAGATCTGCTTCCGTCATCGTCGCAGGAATCGGTCGACCAGATGACGCGCCAAGCAGGAAGTGGGCAGGGGTGAGAGCCTCTTCGCTGGTGGAATCGGAAGACACGTGCGTGAGCGGCCGCGCATTCACTAGCGCCTCAGCCTCAGCCAGCAGGGTGCGCAGTACCTCGTCTGACGGTGCGCGCTCGGTAAGGGTAACTCGAAGAGCAGTCCTGACATTGCGCACGAGGCGCTCCCAGGCTCCACCCATGAATGGAGCTGATGGTGGCAGGAATCGCCAATTGATCTTCTCATTAGCTGCGTAGTTAGAAGTGGCGCTCGCGTAGAGTGTCCGCAGCTCCCTGTTGGCACCAACAAAGGCGGTCCCATTGTCTGACCATATCTCTGTAGGTGTCCCCCTTCTAGCAACAAAACGCCGCAGGGCCATAATCGCTGCGTCAGCAGACAGACTGTGAACAACTTCCAGGTGTATGGCGCGAACGACTAGACAAGTGAACAGAGCGACGTATCTCTTCTCTCGCCTGCGGCCAACTGCGACTTGAATTGGGCCGAAATAATCAAGTCCGACGAAGGTAAACGGACGTCGGTGATGGGCCAGCCGGGCTTCGGGTAAATTTCCGATTGGCGGCTGGAATGTGACAGTACGACGTATGCGACATAGTTGACATTTAAAGGCAACGGATCGGACAGTTTCTCGTAGGCTGAGTAAGTGAAATTGCTGTCGAAGTTCGTTAACGACAGTCTCTGTGTTGGCATGGGCGGCGCGACGGTGATGGTGCTCCACAAGAAGGCGAACAGAAGGGTGTTTACCGTCGAGGACGACAGGGTGTTTAATATCCTCGGATACTCCAGAAGCTGCAGCGATGCGACTGGACAGTCGGAGTAAACCATCATCACCCATTACGGGGGCTCTTTTGGCTAGACGACTGGTACGTGGCAGGTGTTGGCCAGTTTGACTACGTAGGCGCGCTACTTCATCCGAAAACGAGTCCAGCTGAGACTGTCGGAGAACGTGTGCCTCTGCCAGGCGAATGTCGCCTGCCGTCAACACGTCAGACTCTACCAGGGGTGGTGCCTGCGAGGAGGCGTTCATGGGCTGAAACATAAAGGTGCACAAACCCCCTCACATCGTACTAAGTTAGCTACGTCTAAACCCCTTTGACGGAGACTACGCTTACGAAGTATTGTTAAATAGCGATGTGCTACAGCGGTGGCACGCACCAACCTAAGCCAAGAGCTAAAACGTCGTGGGTTGGCTGAAATTGGTGCTGCAATGTTCACATCACTAATGAAATTCACTACAAAAGATGGCTTCAATTCGTCTTGGCCAAGGGTCTGGGCAACGTGCGGTTCGCTGGGCCAATCCGAAGAGAGCAGGAATTCAGGGCCTGAGATCCAGCGACATTCTTGAGTTAGCGCCGTGCGTTTCAATCGAGTCGCATCGTCCGCTACGTTTAAGTGACTGGGCACCCAGTGCCACTCTTTGACATTAGTAGCCTCAAGAATTTCGCCCACTCTGTGTGCAACAAAAGGTTTAAAAGAACGTGCGTCACTGCGAAGCCAACCTAGAACGGTCATGGAGTCAGACCAAAAGACTCTTCGCGATGCCTTTAATCGGTGTGCTTCACAGATCGACGTCGCAAGGCGTGCTGCAATAAGAGCGCCTTGGAGCTCCAAACGTGGTATGGATACTGGTTTTAAAGGCGCTACACGTACTTTACTACAGATTAGTGCGAGTTTCACAGAGCCGTTAGTATAAAGAAATCGCCAGTACGCAACTGCGGCATAGGCAGATTCACTAGAGTCTGCAAATATGTGAAGTTCGCATTTCTCTATATGAAGCTCGTTCACTGAGTACCAGCGCGGGATCTGCAAGTCGGAAATTGACAATAAATCCTCAAACCAGAGGCTCCACGCGGCAGTATCGCTTTGAGAGAGCTTCTCGTCCCAGTCGAGACCTTTGCGCCATGCATTTTGAAACATAATACGCCCTCTTACAACGATTGGCGCAAGGATGCCGAGTGGGTCGTAAATTCGCATGACGTGCGCTAGCACTTCACGTTTAGTGAATTTTTTGGGCAACTCCTGTTCCGTTACACCGATATTAAAACCGATGGTATCGGCGGCGGGCCTCCAAATAAGACCTAAAGTGCGAACAGGCGTTGCTAGACTACCTAAATCTACTCCTAAACTAGCGTTTGCTACAGGCAACTCTAGCAAACTCTCCTTCGGCAACAACGACAGTGCTTCGAGGTCGTTTGAAACCCAATAGCGCATCTCAAAGCCCGCGTTTTTATGGACAGCGTAGATATCAGCAGCTAGGCGTGCCGCCTGCTCTGTCGTATCTAGACTGCCCATATAATCGTCCATGTAATGATCGAGAACGATGGCTTTGGCTGCATCAGGGTAGCTGTCCTGAAATTCGGTGGCATTTTTATTTTTAATGTACAAAGCTGTAAAAGGACTAGACGCTGCACCGAAAATCATTGATGACATCCGGTAGACCTTTATCGGCTCGGTTGGGTTGTCGCGCCACAAAAACCGTTGAGCATCCCGATCTTCAAGTTTAATTTTTATTTGTGGAAACATTTCGCGAATATCAGCGGTTAATGCGACTCTCCCTTCCCGAAACCGCAATAAAATTCCCAGAAGGGGTTGCAATAGGTCTGGGCCCGTCAATAAAAATGAGTTTAGTGAAGAGCCCTGCGACTTTGCCGCAGCGTCATGCACGACACGCAACTTACCTGGTTTGTTCGGATTGACTACGCCGAAGTGAGGCAAGTACCAAACTACTGACTTGGCGTTGTACACTTCCGTGCACAGTTCAGCATAGTCCTTCCGAAGCATGTCGTGTATGTTCGGTCGGTACCTTTGCGCATAGGCAGGGTCTTTGGTCATCTTTCTCTCTAGATTTAAAAACCTAGAGAAAGCAAGCTTGTAACTGTCAGGTACTAATAATTTGTCAGACTTCCATAGCAACCCTACTTGAAACCGACCGTCGTGCAACCGGCTAGCTGAGCGTTCGACAATCTCAACGGCGCGGTCGTCGTTAGCGCAGCGAATTTCATGCTTGGAGATGCCGATAGAGTCGAGTTTATATTGCTCTCGAATTAACAGCTCTAACTCTGAACGATCGCACGATTGCCCGAGCTCGGTTTCGCAAAGAGAAGTGTGGTTGACAAAGTCAACCGGTGCGGTCGTACTACAGCCAAAACCGAATAAAACCCAACCTAGAGCCGTGCGAATAGCGACCGGCTGAGTTTTGCTACCATTTCGTATAGCCTTTGCCACAGTGAGGTACCAGTTATCGATACCGATAATAATAGTAGGCTTTACGTCACCGTAACAAAACTCATCGGCAATGTCGGAAAGGTAAGGGTATTTGGCTACGCTCTGCTGTCGAACACACTGACCGGCAGCACCTAGACCTGCGATTGCCCTAGCCCTGCGAACGAAATGAATCTCGTTTGAGCTGCGACCTTTCACATGAAAATCGACGTACTGCGCCGTCGTCTCCTTTCGTAAGCCACCCACGCAGTCCAAATAATGGTCTTCTGAGGACCGGTGACACCTAGTTTGGCCGCGATTTCTGTGTCAATGAAAGTGGCTGTGGCACCGTCATCTAATAGGGCGTAGGTGTCTACGCTGCCAGACGGGCCGGACACAGTAACCGCGACTACTTTCAGCAACGGCCTAGGTGAAAACTGTCGCAAATCAGAAGGAGCGCTGGAGGTATAGGAAGTTGACGTATGTGTGAGCACTTCATCACACTGTGACTTGGCGCTGTAGGGGGCGGCAGAAGACTCGACAACGACAGGCGCGGCGGCGGACTCGGCGCGGCGCGCGGCCGCCAACGATGACAGGTCGTCGTCGTCCTCCACCCCGACATGTGCAGCTGCGGCTCGCTCGAGATTCGGGTTGTGCAGCAATACGTGATGACGGAAAGTGCAGCCGTCAATGCTACATTGACTTTTCGCCTTACAAAAATTTATTCAAAATTGGTAAAAAAGTATAAAAACATAAATTCACTTAAAAAAGGTTGTGCCTTCGGCACAGTATGTTTGAGTGTTTGTCCGTCTTTCACGCCTTAACGGAGCGACGGATCGACATGGTTTTTTGGCATAGAGATAGTTTATGGGCCCAAGAGTGACATAGGCTACTGTTTATTCCGGAAAATGCACAGCCCCGAGGGAACAGCGCGCGGTAACCGAATACCACGCGGGCGGAGCCGCAGGCAAAAGCTAGTTTATTTATAAATTTAGTTTAAGCCCATCCTAATTTTTGCATTCATTTATTTTTATAATTTGATTTCACTTTTGATTTTATCTGACACATATACTTCGTTTTTTAGGGTTCCGTAGCCAAGATGGCTAAAACGGAACCCTTATAGTTTCGCCATGTCTGTCTGTCTGTCCGCACGCGGCTTTGCACGGGGACTATCAATGCTAGAAAGCTGTAATTTTGCACGAATATATTATATGTAAACTATGCCGACAAAATGGTACAATAAAAAATAAAAAATAAATTTTTAGACTATACCTCCCATTAGACGTAAAGTGGGGGGGGGGGTTTTCTCATCTTATCTTTTTAGTAAGCCGTGGTGGCCGAGGGGTTTGACCTATGGCCTCTCAAGCAGAGGATCGTGGGTTCAAACCCCGGCTCGCACCTCTGAGTTTTTCGAAATTCATGTGCGGAATTACATTTGAAATTTACCACGAGCTTTACGGTAAAGGAAAACATCGTGAGGAAACTTGCACAAGCCTGCGAAGCAATTCAATGGTGTGTATGAAGTTCCCAATCCGAACTGGGCCCGCGTGGGAACTACTGCCCAAGCCCTCTCATTCTGAGGGGAGGCCTGTGCCCTGCAGTGGGACGTATATAGGCTGGGATGATGATCGATGATGATTTTTTTAGTGTATGATGATATCGTTGGATAGGTCTTTTAATACCGTTAGGGGGTTGCTAAAACGATTTTTCGATTCAGTGATTTGTTTGTTTATAGGTATTTGTTGATTATAGGTACTTATTGACCGATATATGTATTTTTTAAGGTTATCCAGGTGAGCTGAAGATGAAAGGTTGAACTCCTTAACGGTTAGGAGTTAGAGGAAGTTTCTTTAAATATCATATGCACATAAAGATCTTTAGTTGTATTCTTTTTAGTTATTCAGGTGAGCTGATTATGGAAGGGTTTTAGCTCTTTAAAGGTTAGGACACATTAAGTACCTACGCCAAACCAATCCACTCATTACGTAACAAAACCACCATACTATAAAACAGTATACCGTGACTGACAGGCTTAAAGACCTGAATTTGGCACACATGTAGATAAAAGTATCATAGAAGTGCACGAAGTAAGGATTTTTAGAAATTCCCACCGGATAAGGAAATATCTAAACTTTGTCTGTTTCTTTGTTTGTTGGGGTAATCTCAGAAACAACGCTGAGCTGATTAAAAAAATCTATTAGTGAAAGATTTTTAAAAATCGATACTTACCCGAAATAATTATTCCTATCCCGCGGGAATAATTCTGTCGCATAGGTACGATACGAAATCACGGGCAAAAGAAACACGGAGGTTTTCTAAAATTACACCCCTGACCTGAAGATAGAGTTCAAAGTTTGTACGAATTATGATTATCTAGATTGATTTTTAAATACGAAAATTTAAATTCGATTGTGGAAAGTAAATCTGTGTCGTCCTAAATTTAACGCGAGCAAAGCTGCGGGTAAAAGCTATTTTCCAATATATTTTGTATTCAAAGGGAGCGATGCTATTAGAGTTTCTGATTTCTAGTTACGTAAGTAGTTAGACTTGTTAGCGTCGCTTTAATGCAGTATCATGCCAAGCTTGGTTGGTTCAGTGATCAAGCCAAAACATGATTGAATATGTTAAAGCAAGAATAATCTCAGTCATAATTTTAAACAAAATTATAAAAATAACGACGTAGTCGGGCCACAAAAGCGAGGCATAAAAAATAGAAGCTAACATGAAATGAATCCGGAATATCTGTCGTGGATAAGCAAGGTCAAATGAATATTAATAATTAATGGGTTGTTATTAACGCAGCTTCTTTAAACTGTCATTTTTTCCTTCAAATTTAATTATTTGTCTTCTGAATTAATAAATAAGATTTTTTATCAGAAATTTTCTTTCGAGATGAAGTCACGTCTTTGCCGCTTCCTAGTGGAACTTTGAATATCGGATAAATGTTTTGAAAGACTAACAACGCGCCCCGGCTTCGCATGGGCTTATTTTGAGAAAAGGAGTTCCTATAAAGTATCTTTTTGGTTTAGCCTGCATTAGTCATATAAAATTACTTTGCGGCGACTTAGTTCCAAATAATAATGTTATATCTACTTGCGTCAAAAAGTTAATTGGGTTGGGTTTTATTAAAAACATTTAAAAAAGTCGTGACAAAATGTCTAACTTCTGGTGGATGGAAACCGCCTCAAAATTATGTTCGTTACAGAAAGCGACTTGTTTTATTTTATCTAGAAATAGGGATTAGTTAACCTCAATTAAAATTAAACTTACCATAACCTACCTACCTAACCCCTGGCTGAAGTAATCAAGATTCGCCTTATGTTACCTCGTATAACTAATCAAAAGGTAAGTAAGGCCACAAAATTATGGTTACAAATAAACGTCATGAACATGAACATTTTTTAAAACCATAAAATAAATGTCTTTCATGGACATACGTGGGCATAAGAATTTTACACAGAAATTTAAAAGAAATTGGCTTCCAAACAATTTTCGTAAACCGCTGTAAACTGCATCATTATGCTAATAGGTATATATTATGTTATGCTTAACCCCTACTTATGTATGATGTAATCGCTTTTTATTTGTTGATATCTGTGACCATTATAAATTGAATTTGAAAATAACCTAACCATATAAATTTCATTTTTAGTACAAGCTTTTTTGAAATAAATGGAATATCTGTCTTGCTCCTCCGCCAAGTAGTGAGGCCAAGTCGTGCGAAACAGCTATGCTTGAGTTGGAAATAATACGTGTCCGGGATTATGTTTATGGTTGTGGTGGTGGTGGTTCTCTTGGTGGTGGGTTCAGTTACGTTTGCGTTGGTTATTTACGTTTTTTATGCGGAGGGAGGGCGGTTTGAATTGCATGAAAAAATATTTTTTTCAACTCAAGCGTAGCTGTTTCGCACGACTTGGCCTCACTGCTTGGCAGAGGAGCAAGACAGATATTCCATTTATTTTAAAATGGACCTCCGCAAAGTAACGCCTGAATCTATACAGTATCAACAACCTTTTTTTGCTGACTGTACTTTTTGTTCACTGTATTGCATTGTCACCCAAACTACATTTGCATACAAAATTTCAAGTCGATGCTATTAACCGTTGAAGAGTTCCATTCTACGGAGACGATCCTGGCTGGACTACCAGGATGTCACTACTAGATTATTGTATTGTCACGTGATTTACATAAATATGCCAAATTTCAAGTCAATCCGGCTACTGGAAGTTGGTCCAATTTAACTTGCAAGATTAGACTACAGACAGACAGACAGACAACGGGACAGGTGAAGAAACTAAATAAAAGCTTGTAAAAAAAAAACACCTCGTACAAAAAAACACGGTAACTCAAGTAGCAATGTTGCAATGCCATTTGACAGCAAATTTACAAATCTATGGCATTTATTAACCTAGTAAGACCAAGCCTTTAGTCATGCAGACTGGACAGTCCTAGGAAATGAACCGCGTTAGAATGCCCTGACGTGGTTTAATTGACCCAACTAACGTCTCATTTCCTACGTTTCTACACTCAGTTCAGTATGCAGACCAACATAGCACAGTGGTAGTTTCCTCATGGCACAAGAGTAACTACTCATTTAAATTACTCGGGTATCCATTAACTCAAATTCTTAACAAAACCCAAATAGTAAGTACATCGCTTATGTATAGGAGCCGAATCTACTTAAGTAGAGATATAATAGCGGTCGCCCGGGTTTCGAAACGAGTTCGTGAAACTTTGAGAACCCTTGGAATCTCAGGTCTTGGGTTCTCAGTTTTTATAACACTTCACCGTTTGAAAGAGGTAGAATGTGGATTTTAATAACGTGGTTTATGTATTCTAATCTAAAAAAAAAAACCTGAAGTCGTTCCGAATCATTATAATACAGTTGGAACAAAAAAGTTTAATGCACTATTCTGTAGCCATTTAACTCCACTATCTATATTAAAATGTATGTGGCAAGTTGAATAGAAGTTACGAAATTCTATTAGATTTATTAAGGAATACATAAAACACATGGTCTTCAATTACGTTGCATCGAGTAGGTAGATACTTGTCCTGTAAAATTTCATGTCTTACCTTAGCGGATGCGATTTCCCGTGGGAATATCGGATTAAAAATAGCCTAAGTACCTATGTGTTATTTTTTCCCAATATTAAGCTATCTACATATTTACCAAATAACATAGGTACTAATGCGTCCATGCGTTTTAGTGTGCGAGAGTGACAAACACACACTCGCAAACTTTCGCATTTATAGTATTAGTAGTAAATTTAAATTACAGATTAAGTATACGAAAATTTATATTGATGTATTGTTGCTGCGGTAGATAATCCCGGCGAGATTGATAGGTTCTGCAAACAATTATTGTATTCTTGATCAAAAATGAGCACTTATCGAGCAGCCTTGCACATTCGTAGCAAATTGCACATTCGTGTTCTCCGTTCGGTTGTAGTAATTACTCCATCCGAACGACTGTATAGCATTGTTTGGAAAAGACAATAACGTTGTTCTACTCTAGTTGAAGTACCTAACTAGCAACAAACAGAATGTTTACAAATACATAGATACCGATGCCTCAAGAGCTTAATTGTCCAACTTCAGCCCCACCGTAATCGCATTTAATGTGTCAGTTAAAGCGCGTTATCCGGCTGTTAAATAATAAAGGGTAGTCGTCTACAATTAATGGTAAAGCTGGTCTGGTTATAGAGAATGACAGCCACTTTTCTATATTTGCATACGTCATATGCGGGACTGATTGTTTATGTTGTCTTTATCTTTATGACCGGACAAGTAATTTAACGACTCGAGTTAGAATTTCGCTTAAAACCGGCAGTAGAAGGTAAAGAATCGGTCAAGTTCCGCACCTCCGTACAATGTTTTAAAAACAAATAGTTCAGTAATAATCAGTAACGCCAATTCCACCCGAATAAACATAGCTAGTTACATTACTTTACAAGTTAATAAAAACATATCACCAAAATGTAAGCCCTAGGTGCAAGTATTTTGAATAAAGAACAATTTTAAATTCTTATCCTCTGGCTGTCGCCCTGTCGGAGGCTGAATAGCGCTTCAGACTCTTGCCATGCGCCGCAGCAGAAAAAAAAATAGCTGTCAGTTCGGTCCATTCGCGGGAAATTCAGTGGACTTCGTATGTTGTGGAATTAAATAATAAGAAGCTCGACTATTAGTGTGAATACATTTTAAACTGTATTATAAACCTATTAAATAGTGTTAAATACTTACTATGATTTTATTAGTGTAAAAAACAATAGGTAAACATAGTGATTATACGGTGTGTATTTAACGAGCGCTTTATCAAGGTTGGCTTCATTGAGGTTTGTGGTTCATAAATTGCTTTATTAATTTTGCACAAAAACGAATAAACCACACAATCAGACAGTATATTATATTATCGAAGCTTTTATAAAACATCATTAAAATCGCAAACTTAAAAGGTAAATATTCACCCGAAATAGCTAGTCGTTGCTAGGCGACTCGGTCGCCTTAGCAATGGCTTATAACGTCTAGCAACCAAAAAACGCTGAAAAAACACGTTTCTTGTATGACGACTGCCTTTAATTTGTAACTTTACTTAATTTTTAGTATTTGTTACTATTGCGGCCACAGTAATACATAATCTGTGAAAATTTCAAGTGTCTAACTTTTACGGCTTAAGATATAGAGCCCTGTGACAGACGGACAGACAGACAGACAAACAGCGGAGTCTCAGTAATAGGGTACGGAACCCTAAAAAGCGGCTAATTTTGCATTCCTAAACGCACTCCTCTCTTGTTTGTGTCATTGTCTGCATGAAATGGATTTCTAGTTAGTTTTAATTTTTTTAAATAATTTTATTGAACTTGCAGCGTTCTTATGCCAGTAAATGGTAGTTTCAAAATTTGGGGTGACAATACAATAATCTGGTATGGATATTCTGGGGATCCGGCAAGGATTGTCTCCGCAGTTTAATCACGGTTTGACGGTTAATGGCGTCGACTTAAAAGTTGGTAAAGAATAGTAAGGATGACAAAGCAAATGCAAATATTTTGAAAGAAACGCTCAACTTATTATTTTTTTACAACTAAGGCTGATTTCACTGCAAAATTCTGCATCATCCATTTTTTTACCCTAGCCTAGCAAAATCTAGCAAATACCTAAATGCAACTATTTAACTATTACCACGTGGTATTTTTCACAATTGCATTAACCTAATTTAAGCCACATTTTTTATTTAATGTTGAGATTCTTTCCCTAGGTACTTAACGTCACCGATTGAGTGCAGCAAGTAACGGGAAACATCTGATTTGAACAGGGAATCCTTCTCCGGTAAGAATGACTTTTCAAGTTCTATGACGTCACTACTTGATATAATTCCCTCAAGGAAGGCACGGCACGCTGTAGCGGCGCCATGGACGCCAACGGTGCACGAAATACCGGAAGCTCTCTAGTTATCGCTTGTAGACGCATGAGTTGCTTATATGAACTTTAGTTCACAATACACGTAGAATGATAGCTATTCAACGTTCATGAGTATTGTTTTTCTGTTGCGATCAATTAGAAGTACCTATCGCTAGGTAATTTTAATCATCATCATCATCATCATCCCAGCCTATATACGTCCCACTGCTGGGCACAGGCCTCCTCTCAGAACAAGAGGACTTGAGCCATAGTTCAAACGCAAATAAATAATTAAATTAAAATAAAATAAATATTTAAGGGGGCTCCCGTACAGCAAACATGGTTTGCTAATGTCTAATGTTGTATAGGTATGGAACCTTTTGTGCGGGAGTCCGACTAGCACTTGGCCGTTTTTTAACCGACTTCAAAAAAGAGGAGGTTATCAATTCGGTTGTATTTTTTTTTTTTTTTAATGTTTGTTACCTCAGAACTCCGTCATTTATGAACCGATTTGAAAAATTTTTTTGAGTTCGTCTAGGAATGCTTTCAATTAGGTCCCATAAGCAGCAAATTAGGATCTGATGATCTGATCTTGAGAAATCGAGGGAACTCTTCAAATATTGTAGGGACACCTATAGTAATTGGATATATTTAGCAGTAACTCGTGCATTTGCTCTTGCATATCATAATTTGGTGAAGTGGAACTGATGATGAAGAACAGATTTGACCAACGGAACTACTACTATCAATAACAAGTATTGCACGGGTTAAATTTAAATTATCATGATTAATATACTTACCTAGATAAGCAACTAAGAAGAAGCTTTAAGTTAATGATTCTTTCGAACTGATCTGATGCTGAAGCCAGAAGGTAGGCAACGGAACTCTGTTATAAAACAACGTAACTAAGTCGTGTTTGAGCTTAATAAATCGTTGTGAGATGTTCTTTGGCTACAAATCACTAAAAAGTGATAAATAAAAAAAATTTTTAACAAAAAAGTAAAACCGACTCCAAAAAATAAAAAAATAACAAAAAATGGAACCGACTACAAAACCCTTGAAAATATTTTTCTAGGTAAGTAGTACGTACTAGCTCGAAGTCGGTGACTCAGCACGACCCAGCAGGAGGGATTGAAACCCATAGTATGTAGGTGAGGTAGACGACTATTGTGAATTGTCCCACTCCTGCTGGCTCGTGCTGAGGCACCGACTTCGAGCTAGTACGTACCTACTTACCTAGAAAAATATTTCCAAGGGTTTTGTAGTCGGTTCCATTTTTTATTTTTTTATTTTTTTGGAGTCGGTTTTACTTTTTGTTAAAAATTTTTTTATTCTTTAACTTTGCCCGTGCGAAGACGGGGCGGGTCGCTAGTATCTGATAAAATACGAATATTGGCTATCTAGTGTTCATATTTTGCATGTGTAAAGAAATTTCCAGTGGTCATGCAAAGCTTCAGAGTACCTATTAATTTCAGATATACCGTTATTTAATTAAAACTTTGTTCATTTCAAGGATTGCCTTTATGTTTGTTGATGATAATGGCTTTTAACAAAGTTAGAATACCTGCAAAAGCTTAATTGTTGTCCAGAGATTGTGTTATTTAAAAGCAAGTACCTACTTAATCAAAAACTAATTAAACAAGCGTATCTATCTTCTATATATATATATATATATATAATAAAAATGAATCGTTAAAATGTGTTGCTAAGCGCAAAATTTGGGAACGACTGGTTCGCTAATTCTTTTTTTGTTGTGACCGTTACTGTCAGGAGAAGGTTTTTTATGAAAGAAAATACATAAAAAATACAACGGGGCGAAGCCAGCTACTCTTAATCATTAAATCTATTTTAAGCCATCATGATACTTAATCCAGCTAATTCAGATAACTATACAAGAGTTTGAATTGAAATGATTCCTTACTTCGACTTAGGCCGGTAAGTAGGTATTCCTTTGTTTCAACATAGTGGATGTTCAGAGGATCTCTAAGCTTATAAACGCTATCCGTCATTGTCGAGAGACCGTAAGGGGGCATGTTTTATTTATTGGCCCCATTAAGGACCCCATCGAAATGTACGGCCGCACATAATGGATCAGTATTCGGTGAGAATCGACGATTTAATTTGATTTTATGGCGTACATTACTCTATTAATTTTAAGTAGTTAAATGTCGTTCAAAATAATATTTTACGGATCATGATACGAATCGTTAAAATAACTATTAACTTGACATTTTGCTGGTTCATTGTTCAAATTTTATTTGATTGTAATATTTCTTCACGTATGACACTTTTGCTTACACGATGTCATGTATGTGAATGCACGTACAGCATACATAACTGCATAAATTGTTAACCTTTTAATAATAATAGGCCTTGACATCGTTTGCAGATGATCTAAGTAGCATCGCGACGACACTTGCGCTCGTGACTTAGGCCGATTGGGACAGGATCCCCGGCCGCACACGTGACAAGTGTACTCCCCCCCAGGTTAACCTTTTAAGTACTATGAATATGACGTAAAGAAGATTAATTAAGAACTTCAATAATTAATTATAATACCTAGTACTAAATATGTACATGTACCCGTGTGGTGTCGGGTTAGAATTACACCTCTCCATTTCTTCTGTGGATGTCGTAAAAGGCGACTGAGGATATAGGTTAAGGTATACCGTAGGCGACAGGCTAGCAACCTGTCACTATTGTAGCGTTTTTGTTAAATTGCTATAAAGTGGCTCCGAAGCGCTTACATTTCGTGTGCTCTGTCTACCCCATTTTGGGAATACAGGTGTGATAAAAGTCATTGCAGTGTAGTAAGTTACCTACCAAAGAATATTTTTTCATCATCCACACTCACAAATGAGTAAAAATCAGGTTAATTAAACGGTGCTTCGTACCTGAGGACAAAAGGAGCGATCAGTCAGCCCCATCTCACCGCCCAATAAAAGAACTGCGAATCGGCAGCTTTTAATTAAACCTTCCGACCTTCACTCCTGCCCCTGTGGGCGCTGACAATGGATCGTTCGCCGATTGTGAGCTCCGGACTAATGATTGATCACCTCATATAACCTACACGGAAAGTTAACGCCGTTAAAAAGCTTTATTGAGCTGTGAAAAGTCACACAGTTAAGGGTGTTTTAGCATCTAACTACGCGGTTATTGTGCCACCGTGCATCGCAATGTGTTCTCTTGCCAATGGCGCGTGGTTTATAGGAAAGTTAGGTCACACTAATTGCATCACTGGGACACAATTGCTCGACAGAATTCATTTATTGGATCTTGTTCGTAACAAAATAGGCATGGTTAGTCGCAGTCGCCAACCATTCAATTGTGCTTAACCCGGGAAATGTTACAGCCTTTGTTTTCTTGATTTATGCGAGCATTTAAATATTTACACTATAGTTTAATATTTAAGTACTAAATAGCTACAAAGCGATAGCGCCACAGAATAAGTAATATAGCGTTTGAAGTGAAGGACATTTTCTAGGTATCTGTAGTTTATTTCCCGGTTTGTTTCAATTTACTAAAATAACGCTGCTTTGAGCCGTTATTTTTGTTTAGGTACTCAAAAATCTGTTGGTGAAAAGGGTGGTGTGTGATACGGGAAGTGATATTTGAAAGAAATGACAGTAGTACTAATTAGTAGATCACACTTGCGACTTAGTTTGCGAAGAAATAATAAAAACTCACTTCTCCCTTAACTCTAAAACTACCTACTACGATAACATTTCATCACTTGTTTCACCCCATTAGGGGTTGGTGTCCAAAATCCAAATCAAAACGTTTATTCTGAAAGTAGGCCGCAAAGGGCTCCTTTATAGTGTCAGCTTTTTAAACTTGAGGGTTGTTTTCCCAAAAATTGGTCCTTAGTTCACCTAGTTCTAGTAGTTTGGAAAGGGTGTCAATATGTCAGTAAGTCAGCTTCTTCTTTTTTATACAATACAATACAATACAAGGTCTCTTTATTGTACACCAGACATAGTAAGCGATACAGAAAACAGATACGCAGAGAAAAAAATTGCAAGTTGAGCAATAGGCGGCCTTATTGCTTAAGAGCGATCTCTTCCAGGCAACCTTTTTTACAAAAAAGAAGCAAGGACTACTTTTCAACAGGTGGTGCATCAAAAGTAGATCAGAAAATTTAAACTTAACAGAAATACATCTACGAATACATACATAATTATATCGTACATATAATATACGTCCAAAATAAATATAGGCAGTGATATAAACAGCAACAAATAAATAAATAAATTATCATAAAGCTAATAATTACAAGATGGCAGATAGTGCTTCTTAATCATACATTTAAATAGTGACAAAGATTTTGCGCGTCGTAAGTCAATCGGTAAGGAGTTCCACAACCGAATAGCCTGGACAGTATAAGAATATACATAGAATTTGGAGTTAGATAGAGGCACGGTAAGGAGAAAGTTCTGAGAGCATCGAATAGAAATCGCTCTTTGAGGTAGCGAGGAGTTGCAGGGTTAAAGAGAATGCCGTAAAAAAGGTGGAGAATGTGAGAGTTACGGCGAAAGCGGATTGGGAGCCAGTTGAGCTGTGATCGAAAATTAGAGACATGATCGAACTTACGTTAATATAAACCGAATGCATAGTTTTTGAATTCATTTGATTTTTTATTGTTTTTTTTTTAAATTTCTTCTAAGAGATCAGGATAACAAATGTAAGCATAGTCGAAAATAGGGTGCAGTAAAATTTGAGCAAGCGCAACCTTCGTAGCAAAAGGTAAAGTAAAATATTTGGACAGGGCTCGGTTTATATAATTTTGGCTTAAGAACCTTCAAAATTACCCACGTATCTACTGATTTACAAAATTAGTTTACCACTAAATTCAAGATTTGAATTTGCAAAACATTATAATCAACGTTAAGGAATCTAATATATATTATTTCCGTATTACACCGTCAAAGCTGTGTATTAAATTTTAATTGAAACAGTCGCGCTTGATTGTGTTCAGTGGTTTATAACAAATATTCCTATTATGTCCTTTATATCAAGTACAATCCGCTCATTACGCGACGTAGATAAATTCGTAACTAATTTGCGGCGTCGCTCACTGACACTGATTAATGCGGACCGGTTCTGCGCGAGACATTTCTAATGTATTTATTGTATGAAGCCAGCCTCCGCGTGTGGCCCTTGCTAATATTTATGGTTACATGCACTGATATCTTAAACTATTCAAATTTCAAAAAATGACACTTTTTTAAGCTGAATTTAATTTACAAATTTTTGGTCAACTGTTCAAACCTAACATATTGATTAGTACAATGTGAAAGGAACGGCATCACAGGCGTCACTCTACTTAGCATGGCTTTGTAACAGAGTACAACGTGTAGAAATTAGCATTCTATATTGATGACTTCCCTACTCAATGTTCTGATAATACAGTATTATTTGTAGATAACATATCAGTTCTAATACCAAACGGCGACTTAAAAAAACATATATTGATTAAATAAATATGACTGTATTTAAATACTATAGAAATTGGTTAAAATGCATGAATTCGTGAATTAATGAATTAATAAAGAATGCATTAATCTGCATTAATTTGTTTGTAAATATAACTAAAACTAAATATGTAATATACCTACGCTGTATTTAAAGCATTGTCACGCGATGTCAGTGAATATGTTCAATCGTTTACCTGCACGTATAAATAAGGCGTAAATTACAGTCGCCGTTGTCAAATTTCTGTTACTATATTAGCTACATTATAGGGCTGTACATTCCTGTAGTTACATTACAGGCCTGTACATTCCTGTAGTTACATTACAGGGCCGCAGGGCTATTGCTCAAACGCCGCAATGTAATAGGTATACTGTCACGAGTTTAGTGGCCCCGTTCCGCTCCGCCCTACTTAATTGTATTAATTAACAAATATTACTTATTTAATTTTATTTAAAATCAGATGAAGTTATGTTAAATATACGGTGACAAGTAGTAATTTGAAATTTAGATAAGTACGAGTAATTAATAAGGAATTTACAACGGACGAGTAAGAAAGAAATTCGACCATATGTGATCGTTTAGCGTCCTACGTTCGTTGTGAATAGTAGTAGGTAAACCAACCTCGTTTTTTATTTATTTATTTATACGAGAAAAAATACAATTTATCATTTATGGCATCGTTAAACCGTATCACGGTTTGTATCGATGATAGAAATAAGGGATGTCTAACAATAAAACCTGACTAATCCTCTCCAATAAAGATCGATCTCACTAAACATAAATGGAATAAAATATGTAAGTATAAAATTTGTAATAGGAATGACTATGTTATATAAAAACAAACATTGTTAAAATTGTAAACAAAAGGTAATATGGAAAATAAGCAATTAGGTTTTGTGTAGGGCCCTGGAGTTTTCTCCCTGGCTATTTACCAGTAACTGTGTCTCTCGTTCCATAGAACCTATAAGAGACAGAGCTTGTTGAAAACAAAAATGACACTAAACAAAAAATGACAATTTTAGTTTACCCGCCATCTACAAACTATCTGGCGAGACGCACGCAATGCAAATACACTTACCTTCATATTTACATTAGTTGCCGAAAGATGGCGGTAGTATCACTTTGTACTTATTGCCCAAACGTTGATATCGTGAGTTAAAAAGCGTCACTAAACAAGTCCGAGACCAAGCACGGAGCGGAGCTGTAATGAGTATGAATGAAAAAGTAACACTTCGTATAATAACGATTTTGACGTGGATTGTTATTTTTTAAAGGGGATTTTTATTAACTTTAAAACGACACTTTTTGTGTAGTGCCGCTCTTTAAGTAAATTTTTTTTTTAAATAAACTATGAATTAAACCATGAACAGACACTTTTCGTTTAGTGACAGTTTTCAAAAAAGAATGGTTAATGAAAGTTTTATAACATTACTCATAAACTGTACTTTTTTGTTTCAATAAAGTCATTTATTGAAAAAGTAGAAGACAATTTGTGATAAAATTTTGAAAATGAAAAACGACTCTTTTATCAAAAAGACACTGCGAAGTTTAAAGTATCTATCCCAAAAATATGCAGTACTGTTAAAAAGAAAAATGACACTATACTGAACTTTTTTTTAAAACTCATCATTTTGTAACAGCCACACATTTTTTATTTCTAAATAACTGTAAAATTGGAAGACAACTAACCAATATATAGTTTGAATGTTTAAGGGGCTGTTTCACCATCCATTGATTAGTGTTAACCGACGGTTAAATGAAATGCCGTCTCCGTCTATTCGAACAAAACAAATAGATACGGCATCACATCTAACCGCCAGTTAACACTAATCACTGGATGGTGAAACAGCCCCTAAAAGTGATTAATAAATAACACTTCTACTTAGTTACACATCATAGAACACAACTTACGTCGCCTGTCACGCTACAAATATCAAGCAAAATAGTATACTACATTGTAAAATACCTACTGTTTCTGTTTTCACTATGATATTTTTTCTGCCATTTCAAACCATATTGGCCTTTTATTGTACCAGCTTAAGAATGTTTTGAAACTCATAAAACGTGTTGATTTATTACGTGCCTAGCTTTTTCTTGCGACTTCGTCTGAGATAAAATAAAGGAATCATTTCAGTTTATTAAACTCATAATAATATGGTATAATTAATATTATATTTGTATAATTATAGCCGTGGTGGCCTAGTGGTTTGACCTATCGCAGCAGAGGGTCGTGGGTTCAAACCCCGGCTTGCACCTCTCAGTTTTTCGAAATTCATTTGCGGAATTACATTTGAAATTTACCACGAGCTTTGCGGTGAAGGAAAACATCGTGAGGAAATCTGCACTAACCTGCGAAGCAATTTAATGTTGCGTGTGAAGTTCCCAATCCGCACTAGGCCCGCGTGGGAACAATGGCCCAAGCCCGCTTGTTCTGAGAGGAGGCCTGTGCCCAGCAGTGGGACGTATATAGGCAGGATGGATGAATTATATTTGTGAATTTGACCGATGTGAACACTTGAATCGGCACAGTTTCGGATGGTCCTATATATTCATCAATATGCCACAATGATAGTTAGCATCAATGTGTCTAGTCTCATTATAGTACATTACTATGTTGTGAGAAAAAGTTTGTCTTTTTGACGGAGCTTTCGCTTGGCCTCCGTTTCAGCTTGGGCTCAAATTAATAATTTTAACATAGTAATTTGTCCCACCCCATTTTGTGACATAATTGCAACAAGATTGAGGGATCTACTAGTATTAAACCATTTTCTAGATCATTTATAAATATCTAAATAATAATATAAACCTAAAAAATTACGCCGTCGTTTAATAGATATAAATAAATTGTGCGTTTCAGGTAAGCAGCAGGGTGTATTTATAAAAAAAACTGGAGAATTTCATATTTCAAAACACTTTAACACATTGCTACAATACAAAGCATTGCAGAAAAGCCAAAGGTATGGCAGTTTGGATATGACTAGAAGTTTTGACCAGTTATTTAGATTGGTCTCCTTTACATGGAGCACATTTAATTTTATTAACCAAGCAAATGAGTACATTTCTTAAAAAAAAAACAACATTAATCACATTATTTTCGGCAAGATTTGCGAGACAACCCTTCGGATTTATAATATTTATAACCCTACCACTTCTTATGAAATTGAAGTCACTCTCCGAGAAAATAACAGGTAGGTGCAGAATTTAATGATGAGTCTAAAGCTATTAGTATCTACCTACCTACTACGAAGTAGTTTTATTATTCACTAGATCTCTTTAATATTCGCGGATCAGCTTTAGTAAACTGAATGAACACTATCTAGTTTGTCAGTTTGCCGTACGTACGCTTAAATTGCAAGATCTTTAATACTTATCCACCTTTACGAAGCAGCGTTGTTTCAATCCAAGTAGAAATATAAGAGAAAGGCAGATGGAATACTGAACGAGACTCGTCTCTAAGATATTCAAAGTAGCCCTGGATAAGCCCTCTGTTGATTTAACATAGCTCAGAAAAATACTTGTCGGGCGGCGCCCGACATAAAATGTGTGCGAGGTACTTACTAAAACAAACACTTTTAACTGCAACTTTTTTCTATTTATAAAAAGCTTCATAATTAAATTTATAAGTAGCAGGATAAAAAGATTTGAGAAACGTTAAAGAATCATTTTGCTGTCAAAGTCACGATTGATAATTGTGAATTGGGCTTAGAAACTGCGTTTTCCTGTCCGTGTTTCGACCATCTATGAGTCTTATGTAAGGGTTCCATAGTCAAAATCAAAACTGGTGCTATATTTTACAATAAAACATTTTCAAAAAGGTTTATCTCTGCACAGATACATGCTTTCTGTAAACCATTATAGGTACAATAGTGCACAGTCTTTTTCCTACTTAGGTATTTCTAATAATGATCATACTATTCGAAATAAATGAATGTAATGCACACTTACTCGAAATAAAATACATAAGTAGGTACTAACAACTCAGAAGAAATAAAGCCAATATCGTTGGAATTCAGCGTTCGTCCGGAACATAACGTAGACGATTTATGCCATCTACAAATCAATCGAGTTATTATGTTTCTAGCCAATCTCCAGATAGCATTCGTTTACTCGAAACATCAACACTAAAAATTCATGGACTGAGTCACCAACTAAGAAGTTTTGCGTAGTTAAGATAACACGTTGCACCTATAGTTAAACCTAATATAATGTACAGGTTAATTAAGACTAAAATAAAAAAAAATGTTTACAAAATATACATACTAGATGCATACATACATACGCTTGAAAAACATAACCCTCCTTCGGACAGTCGGGTAAAAAGTTAACATTTCAGGAAAATGGGTAGAAATACGAAAAAAAAATTTTTTTTCGTTTCCCATAATACCTAAGTAAATCAGCTGATTGGGCTTTTTGAATGGGAAGACGAAAAACATTTTAATTTTCACACACACCCATTCACCCCTTAATTAAATAGTGTCCGGTAACAATTTATACACCTTCAGTGTATAATAATATATCACAAAGATAAACATAAAATAATATAGAACTAGGTTATGTATATATAATAATTACGTTAGATACTTAAATAAAATAAGTTATTAAAATTTATCATCATTTAATGATGATAACAATAAAATTTAATTTATTTTTATCATCATTTAATAATGATAACAATAAAATTCAATTTATTAAAATCTCAACCACGGGGAATTTGATTCTTGTGTACGCGGCAACACAGAATGTTCAGGGTTCATGTTATTTTATTTTGTAATTTCGAAATTATACGATATTTACTGATGGTACGTGATCCCAGTGTCCTTCTTATTTCTTGTAGTATTATTTTTAAACAGTTTCACTGCGCAAACTGGCATTTTACTTCGGTTTATGACCAAAATTTAACAAAACATTCGGTACATGCACCTTACGCAGTTTGCAACGCGACTGACTCGCCTCGGGCTCGGGTACGCCGAATTCGGCGTACTATTTGTTGCCGCATTTGACAAGTACGCCGGCGGTATCTAGTCGAGCGAGCGCGCGAGACCAATCATTCATCTAAGAGCACGAGCTTGCTGGGCCTTTTTATGATATTTGCGCCTAGGTTCTTGAAGGTTAGAAGTATCTAGGGTTCTTCTTTAACAAAAATTGTAGTTAACTTAAAGATGTTTAATTTTTGAGATAAAGGTACAATATTAAATGCAGACAGTTCGAGATGCGTTCGATCCGGTGATTATATTTGAATTGTTCGTTAGACGCGCCAATCGCCTGTCAGTTCTAACCGCCGCCGAAGTTTGAATCTTCGCACCGTTAGTGGCGTTATGGATGCGTTCTGAACATATGATATAAACTGTTTATAGTCCTAGTCATTTGTCAAATTATTGTTGTTACTTATATGTATATATAAATAACGATTTTTCAATTTGAAAATGGAAAAAATTACAAGCTTTGTTATAAATTTATTTATAGCTCTAGGTGCAGTGCAATACATTTTTAGTGCAAGTTAGCTTTTCAGAGCTCTCTAGAAAAAAATCGAATACTAAATAGGTACTTACAACATTTTAAAAATACAAATTAAATCGTAGTTTGCAAGTCTAAAAATGTAACAATATAACACTCGTAAATACATCAATTGAGTAAAACTGCTAGTACTGTAGAAATACGTCAATTTAGCCTTCCCAGCCTACCAAAACTTATTTATCACTGAAAATGGCGAGCAAAGCGCATTTCCAACAGCTACAATGGAAGCCAAACGAGAAGCTAAACGAGAACATAACATTCAGAGAAAATATTTTTTCCTTACAACCTTTTCACCGGCCGCTGTTACTGCATCCTATTGTTGAAAATCTCTTGTTATCTTCTGTTATTTTATTTTTATTGTGAGGTTTTATTACTTGCTTTCTTACCGTCTACGACGTGACTTGGGTGCATCTTTGTACTCTTAATTGAAGTTACGTTATTCAGACCTATATTATGTGTGAGCTAGTTTCGTTCTTTTGCTGCAACGTCTTATCATCTGTATATTTAAGTTACTTTAGTTCAATTGTTTTAATAGTAGGTATTCTAAATATAAAATGATATACATAGCCGTTATAGGTAATTATGTTTAAAAATAAAAAGGAACGCATAGGCAAATAAATTTTCACCTCAGCCCTCAAGCAGGTTTTGCTATGAGAAATCAGTGAGCAAAATCATTTTGCTTCATCTTATGTTACATTTAAATTATGTTCTCGCTGAAAAATTGTATATGTCACACGAGACCAAAGTTTTTTTGCATCTCGTGTATTTGAATCCCTTGCTGCTCTCCGGATTCTAACCTAGAATCACTCGCTGACGCTCGTGATTCAATTAAAGAATCCTTCGCTTACTCGAGATTCAAAATCAACACGCAACAAAAACCAACTTTGCTCTCTTGTTGCAAAAATAACTATTTGAGTAATCCTCCCTACTAATATTATAAATGTGAAAGTTTGTGAAGATTTTTGGATGTTTGGATATGCCGAGGTCATCACAAAAGTCTTTGCCGTCCACTGTCATTATAGTATAGTCAATAGTCAAGAAAAAAAACAAGCCGAGATATGTGGTGCATAGGAGAAATACGTGTCTGTATCACTGTCCAGTGGCGGTGTAGTGGTATAGCATGTGGCACGGATTGTCAGCAATCTGGACCTGGACCTGGGTTCGATTCCCAGCGCTGGTCTTATTTTTCTGGTTTTTCTATGCATCTATATTTCAGTTTGTATTTTCGATATGGGTTTTACGGGATGACCGTAAAACCCATTGAGATTAGTCGTCATCGTCATCCGGATTTTAACCGGGATTGCGGTTGGTCGGTACCCCCGAGTTAGAAAACAGTATTAAATACTCGTGCTGCGTCATCGGTTGGTGTGAACGTGCCTTTACGGAGCGATGTTGTTAGTGTTGTGTGCTACCCTACATTAGACATTGACAATAAAAATGACTCGCCGGTGTTAGTTTCGTCGGGCAGTCGCGCGAGCAGAGCGGTGGCGCGTAGCGCGTGTTGCTGCAGCCGCCGAGTCGCGTGCTCCTGAGAAGAAGGGCTACAAAATAGCCCGAAACATGTCGAGCTAAACTTAGTTTAAGACGCGAGTTATCCGTTACAATATCATTTAAAATGAGTGAGTCTCACGGTAGTTTCATTGTTACGGTCTGGTGCCTTAAGGGCTAAAACTGGGCCTTAAGGGTCTGCGAGCCTACTAAATGCAAAACACGTGTTAACTCGTACGTATCTTTAATTAGACTGACAAATAGAACATACAAAATTATTCAAAATTGGTAAAAAAAGTATAAAAACATAAATTCACATAAAAAAGGTTGTGCCTTCGGCACATTTCTCCCTCTTTTAGTTAGCCGGGATCCGAACTAACTTTTTAAGGGGGCGACGAAGCACGCCTGCTGTGGTTGCCACGTCCGCCACTCTGACTATGCCGTCTCTGCCAGGGAACAACGCCGTCACTCGTCCTCTGGGCCATGATCCTCGAGGCAAATTGCCATCGGCAATGAGGACCAGATCTCCTACTGCTATGCTGGGAGCTTCTCCGTTGCTTGATCTCGGTACTAGAGTAGGTAGATATTCACGGACCCAGCGTCGCCAAAAGTGATCCGTCAACCGCATTGCTCTGCGCCAGCTGCTCCTGCTCAGCAGATCTGCTTCCGTCATCGTCGCAGGAATCGGTCGACCAGATGACGAGCCAAGCAGGAAGTGGGCAGGGGTGAGAGCCTCTTCGCTGGTGGAATCGGAAGACACGTGCGTGAGCGGCCGCGCATTCACCAGCGCCTCAGCCTCAGCCAGCAGGGTGCGCAGTACCTCGTCTGACGGTGCGCGCTCGGTGAGGGTAACTCGAAGAGCAGTCCTGACATTGCGCACGAGCCGCTCCCAGGCTCCACCCATGAATGGAGCTGATGGTGGCAGGAATCGCCAATTGATCTTCTCATTAGCTGCGTAGTTAGAAGTGGCGCTCGCGTAGAGTGTCCACAGCTCCCTGTTGGCACCAACAAAGGCGGTCCCATTGTCTGACCATATCTCTGTAGGTGTCCCCCTTCTAGCAACAAAACGCCGCAGGGCCATAATCGCTGCGTCAGCAGACAGACTTTGAACAACTTCCAGGTGTATGGCGCGAACGACTAGACAAGTGAACAGAGCGACGTATCTCTTCTCTCGCCTGCGGCCAACTGCGACTTGAATTGGGCCGAAATAATCAAGTCCGACGAAGGTAAACGGACGTCGGTGATGGGCCAGCCGGGCTTCAGGTAAATTTCCGATTGGCGGCTGGAATGTATGTACGACGTATGCGACATAGTTGACATTTAAAGGCAACGGATCGGACAGTTTCTCGTAGGCTGAGTAAGTGATATTGCTGTCGAAGTTCGTTAACGACAGTCTCTGTGTTGGCGTGGGCGGCGCGACGGTGATGGTGCTCCACAAGAAGGCGAACAGAAGGGTGTCTACCGTCGAGGACGACAGGGTGTTTAATATCCTCGGATACTCCAGAAGCTGCAGCGATGCGACTGGACCGTCGGAGTAAACCATCATCACCCATTACGGGGGCTCTTTTGGCTAGACGACTGGTACGTGGCAGGTGTTGGCCAGTTTGAGTACGTAGGCGCGCTACTTCATCCGAAAACGAGTCCAGCTGAGACTGTCGAAGAACGTGTACCTCTGCCAGGCGAATGTCGCCTGCGGTCAACACGTCAGACTCTACCAGGGGTGGTGCCTGCGATGAGGCGTTCATGGGCTGAAACATAAAGGTGCACAAACCCCCCTCACATCGTACTAAGTTAGCTACGTCTAAACCCCTTTGACGGCGACTACGCTTACGAAGTAATGTTAAATAGCGATGTGCTACAGCGGTGGCACGCACCAACCTAAACCAAGAGCTAAAACGTCGTGGGGTGGCTGAAATTGGTGCTGCAATGTTCACATAACTAATAAAATTCACTACAAAAGATGGCTTCAATTCGTCTTGGCCAAGGGTCTGGGCAACGTGCGGTTCGCTGGGCCAATCCGAAGAGAGCAGGAATTCAGGGCCTGAGATCCAGCGACATTCTTGAGTTAGCGCCGTGCGTTTCAATCGAGTCGCGTCGTCCGCTACGTTTAAGTGACTGGGCACCCAGTGCCACTCTTTGACATTAGTAGTCTCAAGAATTTCGCCCACTCTGTGTGCAACAAAAGGTTTAAAAGAACGTGCGTCACTGCGAAGCCAACCTAGAACGGTCATGGAGTCAGACCAAAAGACTCTTCGCGATGCCTTTAATCGGTGTGCTTCACAGATCGACGTCGCAAGGCGTGCTGCAATAAGAGCGCCTTGGAGCTCTAAACGTGGTATGGATACTGGTTTTAAAGGCGCTACACGTACTTTACTACAGATTAGTGCGAGTTTCACAGAGCCGTTAGTATAAAGAAATCGCCAGTACGCAACTGCGGCATAGGCAGATTCACTAGAGTCTGCAAATATGTGAAGTTCGCATTTCTCTACTTGAAGCTCGTTCAAGGAGTACCAGCGCGGGATCTGCAAGTCGGAGATTGACAATAAATCCTCAAACCAGAGGCTCCACGCGGCAGTATCGCTTTGAGAGAGCTTCTCGTCCCAGTCGAGACCTTTGTGCCATGCATTTTGAAACATAATACGGCCTCTTACAACGATTGGCGCAAGGATGCCGAGTGGGTCGTAAATTCGCATGACGTGCGCTAGCACTTCACGTTTTGTGAACCTTTTGGGCAACTCCTGTTCCGTTACACCGGTATTAAAACCGATAGTATCGGCGGCGGGCCTCCATATAAGACCTAAAGTGCGAACAGGCGTTGCTAGACTACCTAAATCTACTCCTAAACTAGCGTTTGCTACAGGCAACTCTAGCAAACTCTCCTTCGGCAACAACGACAGTGCTTCGAGGTCGTTTGAAACCCAACTGCGCATCTCAAAGCCCGCGTTTTTATGGACAGCGTAGATATCAGCAGCTAGGCGTGCCGCCTGCTCTGTCGTATCTAGACTGCCCATATAATCGTCCATGTAATGATCGAGAACGATGGCTTTGGCTGCATCAGGGTAGCTGTCCTGAAATTCGGTGGCATTTTTATTTTTAATGTACAAAGCTGTAAAAGGACTAGACGCGGCACCGAAAATCATTGACGACATCCGGTAGACCTTTATCGGCTCGGTTGGGTTGTCGCGCCACAAAAACCGTTGAGCATCTCGATCTTCAAGTTTAATTTTTATTTGTGGAAACATTTCGCGAATATCAGCGGTTAATGCGACTCTCCCTTCCCGAAACCGAAATAAAATTCCCAGAAGGGGTTGCAATAGGTCTGGGCCCGTCAATAAAAACGAGTTTAGTGAAGAGCCCTGCGACTTTGCCGCAGCGTCATGCACGACACGCAACTTACCTGGTTTATTCGGATTGACTACGCCAAAGTGAGGCAAGTACCAAACTACTGACTTGGCGTTGTACACTTCCGTGCACAGTTCAGCATAGTCCTTCCGAAGCATGTCGTGTATGTTCTGTCGGTACCTTTGCGCATAGGCAGGGTCTTTGATCATCTTTCTCTCTAGATTTAAAAATCTAGAAAAAGCTAGTTTGTAACTGTCAGGTACTAATAATTTGTCAGACTTCCAAAGCAACCCTACTTGAAACCGACCGTCGTGCAACCGGCTAGCTGAGCGTTCGACAATCTCAACGGCGCGGTCGTCGTTAGCGCAGCGAATTTCATGCTTGGAGATGCCGATAGAGTCGAGTTTATATTGTTCTCGAATTAACAGCTCTAACTCTGAACGATCGCACGAATGCCCGAGCTCGGTTTCGCAAAGGGAAGTGTGGTTGACAAAGTCAACCGGTGCGGTCGTACTACAGCCAAAACCGAATAAAACCCAACCTAGAGCTGTGCGAATAGCGACCGGCTGAGTTTTGCTACCATTTCTTATAGCCTTTGCCACAGTGAGGTACCAGTTATCGATACCGATAATAATAGTAGGCTTTACGTCACCATAGCAAAACTCATCGGCAATGTCGGAAAGGTAAGGGTATTTGGCTACGCTCTGCTGTCGAACACACTGACCGGCGGCACCTAGACCTGCGATTGCCCTAGCCCTGCGAACGAAATGAATCTCGTTTGAGCTGCGACCTTTCACATGAAAATCGACGTACTGCGCCGTCGTCTCCTTTCGTAAGCCACCCACGCAATCCAAATGAATGGTCTTCTGAGGACCGGTGACACCTAATTTGGCCGCGATTTCTGAGTCAATGAAAGTGGCTGTGGCACCGTCATCTAGTAGGGCGTAGGTGTCTATGCTGCCAGACGGGCCGGACACAGTAACCGCGACTACTTTCAGCAACGGCCTAGGTGAAAACTGTCGCAAATCAGACGGACCGCTGGAGGTCAACGAAGTTGACGTATGTGTGAGCACTTCATCACACTGAGGTTTGGCGCTGTAGGGCGCGGCAGAAGACTCGACAACGACAGGCGCGGCGGCGGGCTCGGCGCGGCGCGCGGCCGCCAACGATGACAGGTCGTCGTCGTCCTCCACCCCGACATGTGCAGTTGCGGCTCGCTCGAGATTCGGGTTGTGCAGCAATACGTGATGACGGAAAGTGCAGCCGTCAATGCTACATTGACTTTTCGCCTTGCAAAAATTTAATCTATGCCAACCTAACTTTAGGCAACGATGACAGACTCTATTCTTTTTGACGAACTGCCATCTGTCATCGATTGACATATGCTTAAATTTATTACAGTCAACCAAACTATGCAATTGACCGCATAAAATGCAGCAAGAAACGTTGTTCGATGCTGCCGTTGAAGGCTGGCTCTTACTTGATGACGCGGACTTAGCGCGCTGGCCTTCAACAACAGCATGAATTTGATCTTTGGGCTGCCTGTTATCTGCGGCGTGCGCCACAGTCGGGACTGCAGACGGCTCAAAAATAACGCCGTACCTTGACTGCAAATCTACTTCGTACTCTAGAAAATCTGCAAAAAGTTCTAGTTTACTAACGCCATTGGCATCATGATATGCAGCGTACTGAATCCACCGCGTCCGTAACAGTGGTGTAATTTTAGCAATAAGCGCTTGAAAAAGTTCAGGCGAGCGCAAATAATCTTGCTGCTCGAGCAAACGTACTACTTCTATACAGTTACGGACGCGGCAGGCAAATATAGCGAAATCTTTACCTTCACCGCTGACTTTTGGGAGCGCGCGCATCGCGGATACCTCGCGCAGCACCACGACCTCGGGCCGGCCGAAACGCGTCGCCAGCGCGCGCAGCACGGCGCCGGGCTCGCGCGCCGACAGGCGAACGATCGACTATTTAGTGACGTTAGACGTAGAATTACTGGGTCACCCGCCTTATAGCCCCGACCTCGCACCTTGCGATTTTTATTTATTCCCGAAAATAAAATAAAAAGTTAGAGGAAAACTTTTTATGAACACCGAGGAAGCAGTGGGTGCGTTTCAAAAGGCCGTCGAAGAGACCCCTAAGGACGAGTGGGCTAAGTGCTTTTCTCAGTGGTTCCATCGGATGCAGCGGTTTATTAATGTGAATGGACACTATTTTGAAAAGATATAATAAAACTAATAACTTGCTAGTTTGCTCAGTTTTTTATTTTCTAAGAACTTTCAGTTTGACACTCGTAGCAACAATTTTTTGTACGCTATCTGTCAAATTTCCAAAAAGACTGTCAGGTTGACCAACCTAACACTAGATTTTTTTATACTATGCAGGCTAATTTTAAAACAGTAATACTTGTGTTACCTCTTTGGTGGTGCAATTAAAAAAAATCTAAAACAATGCAATAAAGGATTTACATACATTTTTTCTGCTCTAGAGCAGAAAAGTCCCGCTTTGTGCTGGGTGTGTAGTGCGGTTATGATGAAATTAAAGCATAGTTGGATGAAAAAGCAGATTATGCACCTCGCTTTAAGTGATTTATTGCCGTCGTGCTTTTTAAAGCCCTCGCTGACGTTCGGGTTCCAAATCGGCACTCGGTGCAATAATAAATAACTTTCTGCTTGGTGCAACAATCTACTATTATAGTATAAGAATATTATTTGTCATGATACAATTGAATCGATTATACAATACACTACAATAACTCTTTATTTCACACCAACACAGTAAGCAGTACAGAAAACACAAGTATATACATAGAGATTTTCTAAGGTGAGCAATAGGCAATAGTATTAATAGTATTTTCAAGTGACTTTTACCATTGACATTATTTATAGATTTTATGATTTTTATTTCATCATTAACAAATTTAATTTAAGATTGTACACATGACATTGTTTACATCTACATTATTTACATGACATGTTTTTTTTTTGTTTTATTGTTTATTGGTTGACATTATTTTATTATTACAAAATCCTGTTTTTTCCTGTTCCCGTGAGATTTTCGGAAAATCCTTTTGTAGTGCTCTCCTACATCCCCAAGGAACCTAAATGCCAAATTTCAGTTTTCTACTACCAGTAAAAAAATGTATCCTTTTGAACTGAATATAAATCCCGTTTTTCCCTTATCCCGTGGGAATACCTAGTCCCAATGTAAGCTTAGCAAAGATTGTGTTATGGGTACAAAGCAACGGATAAATAGAATTATATAGATAGATACATACTTAAATACATATTAAACACCCGAGACCCGAGAACAAACATTCGTATTTTTCATACAAATATCTGCCCCGACACGGGAATCAAACCCGGAACCTCAAGCTTCGTAGTCAGGTTCTCTAACCATTAGGCCATGTGGTCGTCCAAATCGTCGTTTTAATTAATATAATACGTATTTGTGTATCAAATTTGAAGAGTCTAGTTATTATAGTTACTGAGATAGGGTCACTCGGAATCGATTACTTATATAAGTCTCGTTTTTTCCCATTCCCAGTATCCAGTATGTGCAAAATTTCAAGTCCCTAGGTCCTTGGTTTGGGCTGTGCGTTGATATATCAACAGTCAGTCAGTCAGTCAACGTTATTGGGAAATGCGGGAAATATAGTTTGGTGTGTACTGTCAGTTAGAATTAGGTATTCGCATTAATATGAGATGATACAAATATCACAGAAAAACAGGTGTTCGACTCCAACTAGCACTTTTATTCTTTAGAATATAATTCTCAGTTATTGAGAAAAACGCCTAAAACGTGATTCAAATTCCCATAGTTCCTGTAAGCTTGAATTTCTTACCTAGGTAACTAACTTTGATTTTGGGTGGATAGATATAAATAATTTACTTGGCTGGCCATTTTATAAATTACTAATACTGACTTTTAGTGTCAAATGCCCCTTCCAGCAAAATGGTTGTTTTTGTTTTGTTTTAGGCAGGTACCTATACAAAAAAAACACAGTAGGATATTGTATGTATATATTGGTATAAACTGTAGAAGGAAAACTATCACAGGTAAGTAGGTTTACTAAATCACAAAAATAAAATCATTTAAAACATTTTATGTACGTATCGTTGAGCTTCGCTTCCGATATTTTTATTCCAGATCATCGACGCTGCTTGCCATGATTTTAAAATTTTAGTCCATATAAGTCTGTGATTTTATTATATACGTAACTTTCAAATAGCGCCATCTGCGACTTGATATTTTTGACAGATTCTTCACGTGGCAAAGAGAAGATTAAATAAACTCATGCAAAATTATAGCTTGCTAACGCTAGTAGTCTTTAAGCTAAACCGTCAATAGGGAATATTACCGCAATGTTCTGCCGTCAGGATGTAGCACTAGCACAAACCATTGAATGTCATAAATGACCTTTAAATGTTCATAAGATGCCATAATATCATACTATTTTTTTTTTTGGAAATATAGCTCTATCGTTACTACCGATGTTAATATCATGTTATTTTGTAATTATAAATATGTCATGATCCGTCATGGCGACAAACTATAAAGAGAACTGATGTTTTCATGGCGATATGTGCTGGTGTCGCCCCCCGCGCACAGCTTTCATAACATTCTCTATGGACAAACGAACGAACGGAACCACCCATAAAACAGGACTTACAGATTTACTCAAAATTAAAACATGCATTCTACTAGGTAGGCCCCAAAAAACTCTTTTACATTACATGTGACTTTTTTATACTGCCACCTCTTTTAGAAGGACAATAATTGCCAAGAAATACGCCACAAGAAACTTGTCACGATGTAATTTTTTTATAACATTACTAGCTTTTACCCGCGGCTTCGCACGCGTAAACTATTCGGTCGGGAATTGAAATTTTCGGGATTTTACAAAACTCCCCTGGAAATTTCCAAAATTTATATCGTGGTCTTTATTGAAGTTGTTTTGTGAATAACTGTAAAAATTCAAGACCCAGTGCTGAAATTTAAAAAAAAATCCCTATCCAAATTTAAATCATTTATTCAGTAGTTTGTGTTATTAATTGCCTATTTTCTCACAAATGTAGTGAAAAACGTCGTATGAGACACGGTTGGCAAGGTTTTACAAACTCGTGACGATGAAAAACCTTGCCTTGCGGCTCGGGTTTATCACACGTCAACTCATTAGTAAAACCTTACTTATCAACTTCGTATCACAAATAACTATTTTCATATTTGTTTAAATAATGCCTGCACATTAAAGTGTACCCTCTACACTACAACAGTTTTTCGCAGTGTGTGCCGGCCGCGGCTCACTGGTGTACCGTGGTCATTAGTTCTGTTGGTGTGCCTCCGAAAAATAAGGTAACTCATTCATAAAGCTAAATAGTAATTTATTTTTTAATTAAGTACGTACTAACATAGTCGTATAGTTTTTACTTATTATACACATTACCTAATAAACTAAAGATAAATCCTGACTAAATAAAACAAATATGTCAAATTAAATAGAATAACAAATTAATCAAACCACAAATAATCAAAAGAAACCAAACAATGTCAAAGAAAATTTTAAAATTATTATTTATATTTTATATTTTACTTATTGTTCTTTTAAATACTAACATTATTATGGATGATCTTGTGTTTCGTCTGAAATAAATGATTATTATTATAAATAGACGGACGGAAGAAAAATACTTACACAGATGTAAATCATTTATCGTGTACGTCTCAAAATTTTTCGTTTTCCTAGTCTGTTACCTTGAACACATATAGTTTGCAGAAAACTGCTCTACAATAAAGGTAAAAGTAAATAAAATACAGAAAACAATCCACTTCAAACGATTTACTTATACTCTCAATTCAGCGTTCCTAATTGCGCCAAGGGAGCAGCTGAGCTACTGCCGTTCAATTATTGACATTTCATCATTGAGATAACGCCAACGTTAACGTCAACGGAACTATGACAGCTTGATAGATGTACTGGCTAATTAATTTGGCTGGCTTAGGCGTCCCTTCTATGAAGGATGGTGACAGGCTCTTACATACTCCGATGTCTTTTTAGTTCACATTTGAGAATAAGCTCTAATAATAGGTAGCTTAAGTTGATTGGATAGAAAAATGGCAATATTCATAAAGGGTCTTAACTTAACAAGTTTTATGAACAATGCACAATAAAACAAACACCATCAATTTTTTCCTGTACATGTAGTCCTATTCATGATTCTAAACTTTTTATTGTTTTAGGATTTAATTAAATTTAGTTATTTAATAACGCCGTAAAATTTCTAATATTGTGCATACGAGTGGAAGTATTGGTTGCGGGTTATTCATATACAGGATTATGCTTCAATTTTTGCTTGTTTAATTTATTTTGTGTTCATAATTCATAAAAAATGGCGCTAACCATATTATTTTAACTATTGGTGAAGGAAAAAAATATATAAATAAATTTTTACTTGTTTAAATCAAGTTTCAATGCGACTTATCATTTTCCAATTCACTTTGTGATTAGTTTCACAAAGAATCATTGGAACTAATACACATCTCCGACTCTATCAGCCTTATTAATAAAAAACATCTAATTCGAATTTAATCCGAACTTACACTTGGACTAGTTACTCCTTGACTAAATCAGTATTAAGTCAGTTTTAAAATTTGTATTAATAAACATGGACTAGCGAGGTATTAGTTAAACATTTCTTAAACCTAGACTATGACGTAAGCAATGGCAACCCAGCGTGAGAAAAAAATAAAAGAATGAGTCATTGAATGAACGTGGAATGAACCATAGAAAAAAAACAAGAAATGTCTTTAATCTGTGGTATGAACCCACATCCGACGTAGAAAGTTACCAAATATAACATGCGGCCGGGCATGGCGCTGTTTTGTAGTGTATCTCGCTCACTCTTGTTAAAGTCCGCATAGTGTAAGTGTAGTGGTAATTAGTTCTGACGCTGGCCACCAGAACATGTATATTTGCATTGTCAGCCTTTTAAAAACGCGGTAACTTCAACATCATTGTTTGTTATTACGTACGGGAATAATACTAAAATTGAAAAAAATGAGTCAAAAGCGGATCCGTTCGTCAAATTGGGATGAAGAAGAAAAAGTAAGTTGTTTTTATTAAATAGTGAAAAATTACCAGTCGTCTTCGCGTGGTTTCTATTTTATATTTCTTGGTGATTTTTGTCTTTTATAAGTAGATAGATTCTTCAAATAATAAATTAACTTATATAGTTATTTGTTTCGTAGCGATTATTTTGCAGTATTCTGAGAAATTATTCACACATTATTGAAAATAAATCCTGGAATACGAATACCAATAAAGCAAAAAATAAAGCGTGGAATGAAGTCTACAAGAGGTGAGATTGAGATATCTGTTATTTTCTTTATTACATACTAGTTTTTGCCGCGTCACTTGCAAGACAAAGTGTATTTCAATGCGTAGCCAACTCTTTTCGGCATAGGCAAGCTTGTTTTTTCAAAATCCCTAAGTTGTATCGCTATGGGAATACTGTCACAGTAAGCTGGTTCCAGATCTTCGCCGTACGACGGAAGAAGTTGTGCTGCCATCCATCAAGGTGGTGCTGATGGAAGGACAAACGGTTCCGCAATGTGCGGTAGTGGCAATTAGCCGCAGGCAACAATTTGAACAGTTCCACAGAGGACTCCCCATAATATAAGTACCTATAGTATAGATTACCTTAATTAATAGAAAAACTTTTTTTTTTAGTTTCAATGAAATAAATTGTCGTCCCAGAGAGTTAAGTCAGTTACAAATCCAGTGGAAGGCTATGAAATTGAGTGCAAGGAAAACCCATAGTTCTTTTAAAAAAGCAGCGAGTAAGACAGGTGGTGGAACAAGGCCACCTACGCCTGACAATATCACCACAGAAATTAAAGACTTGTTAAATCCTGCGGAGTTTTTAAAGGATCACAATATATTTGATTCTGATGGATATGTTAGTAACATTTGAATATGAAGGGTAACTGCTAGGTTTATATCTGCTTTTAAAATTATATTCATTTAAATTTTCACAGGATGCAATTTTATCAACAAGTGAAAATGAAAAATTAAATGCTGAGGATATATGTGTTCCAGGTCCATCACAGGTCAGTGATATTGATACTAATAGATGTATTTAGTTAGATCACAATATTACCTTTTAGGATGATTTGATGACCACAATTAACTTTGTACTAATCATGTTCCATATACTTACCTTAGCCGATAAAAAATAATTTATCATCTTTTTTAAGGGTAGAGATATATTCATAATAGAAACTGTTGATGAACAATTTGATACTGCGGATACAGAACATACTCCATTATTGGTAAGTTTATGATGATATAGATGTTTATAGCAGAGCCCTTTGAATGTTCTTGTTTTGAGTGTTTGTCTATTGTTATTTATTTAATATGCAATTTTTTTACAGGAACTGCCAACAGTTAATACCAGCAATCCAACAATTCAACCAAACAAGTGCATGATTACACCAAATAAGGTAATTTTTATATTTGCTTTTTTTATATACAACTGGATGACAAGCGAGCAAATGAGAGCAAGATCACCACCGCCCATAGACACCCGCAACACCAGGGGCATTGTAGATGCGTTGCCTTTACCATTACAAAGAAGCAAGCATGCAGGCAAGCATGCAGGCAAGCATGCAAGCAAGCAATAAAAAAATACCTTTAATACAAAATAATGATGTTTGCAGGTACATCAAGTCGGTGATTACGTAATCTATCTATTCGATCTGGCTGATGGTATTCCATGTTTACAATATTAGTAGGATTTCCACTGTTGTGCTACTTTGCCTATGCCTGAAATTTTTGAGTTAATCCCAACCGATATAGGTAGATGTGCCTGATATATTTTTTGCATTTCAATTTCATTAATTTCACTTTGCAGGCATTTTACAATAGCAGTACAAAGAAAAGAAAATGCTCGTCAGCCAATATTACAATAAGTAAAAAGGTACGTACTTACTTACCTATTTACTTAATTAAGTTTTGTAAAAATATTATTACACCCTTTTTGTTAAAGGTAGCCGATTATTTCATTGCCATCGGAGCTCTATACATACTAAATTTCAAGTCCATTGAACTATTAGAAGTGGGTAAAAGATTTGATTACTTACATTGTTTGTTAGTTACTTTGTTAGTTGCAAGTGAAGCTCGGAATATAACGGCGTGAAAAAGAAATAATCGTGGCTTTACATGCAACTGGTACTAAATAGTTAAAAAAGGGTGGGTACTACTTGCTTTCTTAGTTACATAAAGTAAGTATATTAATTATTATTTACAGGACACTGATTACAGAACGGCTATCATAAATCATTCAAACGGTTTGAAAGACGAAGAGCATAGAAGACGCATGGAGATGGCAGAGGAAGAGCATCAATTAAAAATTAAAATCCTTCAAGAAACTTTACAATGTAGTAAAATTGAAAATTAAATATTACATTTAAAAAAAGAATACCAAATTAAGCTGTTGCGTGGGGAGTGAAGTTTTAGGTTTAATTTTATTCATTAACAAATATTAATTACTCGGTTACTCCGTAATTACAGGCGGACCTTAGTAGCATTGGCTAGAACTGGTCAACGGTAGGGAAACTGTTGGAATATATGTATGGCTAGTTAATTCACCCACATGTAACTTCTATTAATAATAATAATAATAAATTCATTTATTTCGGGCAACTTGGTCCGTACAATAAATACCTTACAGACTAACATACATATTTATAATCAATATTTAAAACTAATTTGGTGACAAAACGGCGTGACCCCGTTGAGTCACCGACTATTGGCCCAACTATACGAGTACGGCACACTGATTGACGGCCAACATTGGGCCTAAAAAAGTGCGCCTGTTGTCTACTTTATCTTTTTTTGTGTAATCTCAATGTATTGATTTGTGGTGTTCAATAAAGAATATTTGTATTGTATTGTTTGTTATTAGTACTTGTTCATGAAAATGGACCTCTGCAAAGTAACACCCGATTCAATAACTTATTTAATTTTATTGTTATTCAGTTAGATAGGTTAATATTTGAATAAAACTGTTTGTATAAATTAACATATTTGCTTTATTAAAAATTTTCTTCAATAAATGCTGCCCTACAGGCATTGCCCCTTAAATTATGATTGCCAGGATGCTGTAATGGGAATTCCTCGCTATCATTTATGCCTTCATCATCGAGCAAGTCATTCCTATGCACAGCAATATTATGCAGCATCGCCAATGCAACAATAAATAGCTTGGTATTGTCCAATTTTGTTGTAAAACCTTTAAGGAGGCATCTAAAGCGTTGCTTCCACACCCCGAAACAACGCTCCACAGTGTTTCGGGTTCTTATATGTGCCCAGTTGTATGCCTCTTCCTTTGGAGTTCTGGGATTCAAAATAGGCGTGAATAAATAAGGAGTGCAAGCATAACCCGAATCTCCAAGCAGTCGGCCTTTAAATTCTGATTGCTCAAATCGTCTTTTTATTCTACTCTCATTGAATATTCTTGAGTCATGCGTGCTTCCTCGCCAATGTGCCACTATGTCCATGATCTCTAAGTTAGAGTTACACACTACCTGAAAAATGAAGCAAGTAGATAATAAATGTGAACATGGAGTAGTTAAGAGCGCCGCCGCCGCCGCCGTGAGTTCGTATGGCGCGCCGCCGTCGATTGAAACACGCGGCGCGACGCCGTGATGGTTTTGGACTTATGAATATTTTAAGAACAACGTTTGTTGATGTCCTCTATGCTTGAACAAAATAAATATAAAGCTTTCCTTGGAAGGAACAAAGTGGTTTTCTTAATTTTTTCTTTAAAAAAATCGGTCCCGCATAAAAAGTCCCAGAGCCAAGGTCACGCCGCGGCGCGACGCCGCCGCCGTCGAATTGGCCCACGGCGCTCATATCTAACATGGAGTTTCAAATTATACATATTTGTCACATAAGTATTGATTTGCAGGTTTGGTGTAGGTTTGGTTTGCCTATTTATTTCGTGCAGGGTCAGTGCTGTGCTGTGTTTCGGCATAAAGGGTAAGACTACCAGTCAATATCCTGGCGCATGGGGCATTTATATAAATAACAAGACAAAATAAATCTACTTTGCCATCTATAGAGAATTCATACACTCACTTGCACATTTAATGAGCTGAATCCCTTCCGGTTTATGTAGTACTGGCCAACGTCTCCACTCTCTTTTGGAATTCTTATGTGAGTACAATAAATTGCACCTATGACTTGCCTAAAGCCACACACGGAGAAAAAACCAGCAATCGCATTGTTCTGCTCCTGTTCACTTTGGGGCATTTTTATCCAGTCCGCTCTTTTAGCTAATAGAGCTAAAGCTAATTGTTTACATATCAGGGAGACTGAAGGTTGACTCATTCCTCCTAAGTCTCCTGCATCATCTTGAATCTGTTGAATAAAAATCGCAAGTTAATTAAATACACGTTAAAAATAATCGAGTAAAAACGAAAATATCACGTGATAATAAAGTCATTTTTAACTTACTTCTCCACGGCCCCAGACTCTTATGGCAGTTAAGACTTTGATATGAGGCGGTATGTGACCACCTCTCGCATCACCTGCTAACTCATTTTTCACCATATCAACTATAAAATTGGCAGTATCACGACTAAATCGGTATTTAGTTTTAAATTCGTGTTCTGAAAGCTCGAAAGGATTTTTGCGTACTTTGTATAATTTTACATGCCTAACCACCTCCTGTTCTAATTCCTCGAGTTCTTCAAGCTCTTGCATGACATGCAAATCTTCGGCATAATAATCCATGCTATAATATACTATATGCATGCAAAAATAGTAGTTAGATAAATAAATTTACTACGACGAATTTCAAATAAATGCACAGGCAAATCACAACCAACAATCGTCAAACAGAAAAGTTAGGTTACTCCAATATTACTCCATCGTTAAACTAGGCATCACCAAGGATTAAGTTTTAGTCCGAGACTAAGCCTGGATTAGCTTACTCTTTCCTTACTTCTTGTTTATTAATACTGACTTTTACTAATCTCAAGTTCAACCTCGAATTAAAGTTAAACCTACTCTACTCCACGTTTATTAATAAGGCTGTATAAGATTAGACACTTGTCTTCCAACATGAAAGTTTTTCTTATGACAGATTGTCTCTGAGGAACCAGATTACTTGCAATCTATGTCGTCTCTGCTTACCTTATTTAGTACGTCACATTTCAAAAATGTATAATAAACATTTTCTGTGTTTATTATAGTTTAATAGCTTTTGCTCGCAGCTTCGCTCGCGTAAAATTTGGGGTAACAAACATTTACTTTCTGCAATTATTTTTTTGTGTTTGATTGATTTTGCGGAGGATTAAATGGAAATAAAAATACAGATAGACGTTGTTCTAGACAGATGGTGCAAATTATGGAATTCAAAAATCAACCTACTTACGTAATTGCCTAAATTAATTCGTACCTACTTTGAAACCCTGTTTTGCTAATTTAGAGGTGGAATTTTAGAAAATGTTAAAGTAGGTACTATGCGTTTCTTTTTCCCGCGACTTCATACACGATATAGGATTATATCCCGAGAAATTGTAAAGTTCCCGCGGGACATGAATTACTGTTATGATCTATTTTAATATTTTTAATAATTATAGTTAGGGCCAGTTTGAAGCGAAAATATAAATCCCATTTATTCCCTATCCTGTGGGTAAATGCTAAAAACTGTTTTTAGCTGTTAGTACGAGTATATCCTATTTGCATGCCAAATTTGAAGTTTATAATAATTATAGTTAGGTACGGAAATAGGGTCATTTTTTAAAAGAAAATCCATATCCCATTTATTTCCTATCCCGTAAGAGTTTCGAAAAATCCTTTCTTAGTGCTCACTTACATCATTCTAGGCCCAGCGGTTTGGGCTGTGCGTTGATATATTATTATAACCCATTGAGTCAGCTTTGCCTTTTATATATAATATATAGATTATTATTAATACTTACTTATATTTTCATCTTTCATGATTCCGCTAGAGATAAATCTTAGTCTGCGGTGATACACAACATAGCCCAGTTTATTCAGCTCTTCAGAATTCATTTTGCCAAGTTCTTAGCATAAAATTATTCAATGTTTCCGTGCAAAATGCCGCTGCATCCTGTCCTGGGAGCAAATGTATGCAAACGTGAAATTAAATAAGCTAGAAGTAACAGAAACGAGAAGACGGTTGAAGATGATATTTGTATTCGATTTCTGTTGTCATCTTTGTGACACATTTAAATAGGTAAATGACGTTCCAAACACGACTGATAATAATAACACATTGTGTCTTAAGGACGGTACATAAGGAATTACGAACGAGAGTCTATTAGAAGCCCGAAGTCGAAGACAGAGCTTTAAAGAGTCGATGTTCGTAATTCTAGTACCGCCCGTACGACATACAGTGTTTTTCATCACATTTGCGTTAAAAAAAATATTTGTAAAAGAAAAACTCCCCCCCAAGCCCAAGGTCGTTAAATGAGTCATTGCCCGTACTAATTTTCTTGTCATGAAGCCTAAGGTAAGGTCGGTAACTGAGTCAGCGTGCGCAGCAGATGGCCCACATGCACAAGCACGTCAGGCGCATGCTGCGGAAGGGGGAAGGCGGCGCTGTCAAGAGTAAGATATCGGCAATATTTGGAAGAATTATATTTTTTCTTTTACACATATAAAATTTTACTCGTAAATGTGAGGAAAGACATTGTATGTCGCACGGGCGATACTAGAATTACAAACATCGACTCATTGAAGCCTTCAGTCAAAGAAATACTAACTATTACTACGTCGACGTCGGGCTTCTAATATACTCTCGTTCATAATTCCATATTTACCGCCCTTAAGACACAATGTACTATTAACTTGTAAAAATAAAAAAATACATTTTATTGATAACAGTAGGTATAGTATCATTATCAGACCCGATACCAATATTGGCCATATAACACTCTGAGACCCTTTGAACAAGCTTGAACACTTATAGGTTATGTTGTTATTGGAGTTCCAGTGCCTCATTGCGTGTTTTATCATCAGACCTTAGATAACATTTTTGATCAAAATACACCCTAAACCAATTCCCTTAGGCCATTTGGTCCGATCGGCTTGTCCGATTGATCGGACGACGAATATATATTTTTTACTGTTGTTCTGTCTTGGATTTCCAATGTCTAGCTTTCAGCTCCATCCTCAGATCAGCTCGGTTGTACCATATTATTGTATTGTCATCTGAAAAATGGATAATTGCCAGTTGTGTGTTAATACTGCAATAAGAAGTTGGATAGAACCTATTTAGTTCAAAGAACCGGTACATACCTACTTTTGTAGATACATAGTTAGGAGAAAAGGTTATAGCCCAACAACTTCGTGCACGACCATCCCTAGGAACGAGACGCGGAGCCGGGGCCGAGGTAGCACGACATATCAGCACGTGATTACTCGCTATCTAAATATAAGTAGTAACTATTTATGACACCTAGAAGTAAAAGCACAAAAGAAGTGCTTAATCAATTTAAAGTTTCTTTATCAAGAGAAGGAAACAGAAAGGTGGTTAAAACTGTTGTTACTTATGACAGTGTACCACTGTGAAGTTTTTCGCTGTATACATGATGCTTTCCGCGAAATTATCTAAGTCAATTCTTTTTTCGGGATGATGATTTTTTTTGTGGGGATTTAAAAGATACGCTGGTGCCCAGTATTTCCATCAATTTAATGTCATTGACACGTTAGGATAAAGAACTGTAATTTCTGCGTAGTTAAAAAAATTGTACACATTATACACAACCTCCTGTCTGTCGATTTATTACCGGAATATAATCTCATGTGCATCGAACGTTTTGCGACATAACCTCTGTAGACCGTGTAGCCGCTTCAACTGCGCGGCGCGGCCCAAAGAGTAGTATAATATACGGGGAAAAGAGAGCCCTCTCTCGTCTCATTCATGCAGACGGTTTTGAAGCGCCGTCTGCATTTCGTAACTAGTACCATTGATGTATATATCCATCCATACGTATAGCTATTAATAGTCACAGGTATTCTTTTACTTTACTAGATTTGCTTCCCAGCTCAAACCACATAAAAACTAAAAACAGGGCTGCAAAGAGAAGTGAGACCGCTTGAATTCAGTCTTCTTAAGTTTAAACCAGCCTCAATTTTCCGTTTGCAGCACTGTCTTTACTTTTTATGTGGTCTGAGCACTTGAGTTTCGATTGTAACGTAGCCATCTTGTTCCTTGTTGAGCGCGAATAGACGCCTGGCCTGACATAGAGGGTTGCTACACAAAAAATATTTGTAACGATTGAGCGGATACAATTATGTGACTTTTATATTAGAAATTAAAATACGATTGTCAATTTCGAAAATAAAGTTCATTTTTGCGGTAATTATCAACGACAAAATATTTTTTAATAAATAAAATTTTTCTATGTCCCACTGCTGGGCAAAGGCCTCTCCCTCGGACTTCCAACTTCCCCTGTCGGCAGCTAAGTTTTGCCAGTCGTTTCTGAATGCGTCCAAGTCGTCCCGCCACCTCCGTCTCGGTCTGCCGCGCCTCCGTTGACCATCTAGGGGCGCCCACTGGGTAGTAACCTGTGCCCATCTCTCCGGGTGCATGCGGCAGATATGGCCAGCCCAGTCCCACTTCAGCCTGGCGGTTTCTCTCCCGACATCTGCTATGCACGTTTTCGAGCGCAGTGTGGTGTTCCGGATCCGATCTGTTCTTTTGACACTTAAACAGTGACAGCAGTGGGACATAGAAAATGGCTAACGAAAAAAAAAAAAAAAAATTTTGTGATCTCAAGCTTTCAGTGACATCTATCTGAAACAGACGACAACAATCTGTTTTATTTTAGGTTAGATAAAGGAGATGGCGGCGCTATCGACATGAATTAGTACGGTATAGGCGACTGTCCCCCCCCTGGCGCGGCCGCGACTGAATGCGAGCGTCGTGCATTGCGCGCGGTTTTACTCCCCGCTACTCCTGCTACCCCCACCTGACGTCTATAGTACCTCGCCTCCGCCACCGCGTCTCATTCCTAGGGAGAGTCGCGCACCAGGTTGTCGGACTATAATAATACCAGTGTTAAAAATACAGAGACAGTGATCCTTGGAGCCAAAAAAGTCCTTTGAGCATAATAGTTGTCTTTATATTTTTCATCACACTTGCTCGTAAACAGTGTCGTAACATGCAGGCTACCTTAGTTGCAACCCCCCAAATAAAACCCTCGACCTTAATGTGCTTGTCATGAAACCCGTGGTCGGTAAATGAGTCATTGCGCGTACACATTTTCTTGCCATGAAGCCCAAGGTCGGTAAATGAGTCCGTGCCCGTACTGATGGCGCTGCGCCGTGCCCGTGCGCGCGCTCTTGCTGCAGGACTACATGGACCACCACATGCACACGCACGTTGCGGCGCATGCCGAGGGAGGTTGAGGGCGACCCTGCCAAGAGCGCAGCCTAAGGTATCGCCAATATTTGGAAGAATTGTATTTTTTCTTTTACAAATATAAAAATTTACTTGCAAATGTGATGAAAAACATTGTATGTCGTACGGGCGGTACAACAATTACGAACATCGACTCATTAAAGCCCTCAGTCTTCGACTTCGGGCTTCTAATAGACTCTCGTTCGTAATTCCTTATTTACCGCCCTTAAGACACAATGTACTATTTCACCTATGATGAGTTCTGTGACGTTTTGAGTTTCACAGTTTTAGAGATGTACCATTTATCGAGTGAACTATCGATTTTTCCAAGAGTTATTAGTGCCTATTTTTGGAGGAGTTGCATTATATTTTAAAAAATAATATTTCCCCAGTTTTCCGCCCACCGGGCCGCCGCTTTCTCGTTCTTGCTCGAAATAATCCCTCAAACGAATTACAAACTCCAGACTCTGGGAGTTCAAAATTGTCTTTTTAGACCGTTTCGGCATTTCGCCAAAAAATAACAACAAACTTAACGAGAAACAGTAACAAAAGTCAACAACAACGAAAGCTATACGATGTCCTCGGTACCGCTCTGCTTTCAAAGCATGACATGAGTGCGTGTGAGCTAACTTTGGGGGCGGCAGACGTGAACTTGCCTTCGAAATCCAAAAGCTTAATGGTTACTTGACTGGAAATGTATATTTTAGAATTATTATTTTTTTATTTTATTTATGACGGTGGAAGCTTTCTACACTTCCACTGAATGTAGATATAGTTAGTGTTTAGTTTTTTAACTAAGGGACCCCATACATCCCTGTATTATTATTATTATTATTTTTGTAATTTTTTCTTTAATTGTATACTGCAGTTTTTAAGTATTTTATTTTGAAAAAAAGACTTTCTGCCAAGTTTCTTGCGGCGCATTCTTCTTGGCAATGATCTTTCTGAAAGAGCTGGTAGTTTAAAAAATTACGTGTAAAAGTGCCCATTGCGGCCATGAATTCGCATAACAGTATGGAATAACATAATTGTGCATAACATCGAACTTGCATAATTATAAAAACGCATAAAACTTATTTAGCATAATAATTAATTCGCATAATTGAAATATTCATAACATTATTAACTATACCTTTTATTGTTGTAAAACGAATTCGCATAATTTATGAAGCAAGTGAATTAGCTTGGTTAGAGCAAAACCGACTCGGAAGCGAAGCGTAGCCTAACTCCCGCCTTAGAATCGATGATAGGTATTTTTTTATAACAGTCCGATTATAGATATTTTTACATAGTAAGTAGTTCACTTCTTAGATCTAATTGAGCAAAAAAGATATGGACAGTCAAAATAATCATATGTTTGTACTGATTAATACTTATGCAAAGTAATGTTATCCTTATTTTTATGCCAACTTATCGTTATGCCAGTCCCCTTCGGGTCGGTCGGCCTTCAAACTAACTCGTTCATCTATTGCTTACTTTCCAGCCTCTACAACAATGTACTATTAGTTTGGATTGGTTTTGGAATTGTTTTACTACCTATGATCGAAGACGGTAATTTCTCTTGACATAAGGCTAGTGTTTCGTAAAGCTATCTGCTTTATGCACCATCCAGCTGAATAAATGTTAGTAAGTGAGCGGAGCATTCCAGTCGCATTCATGGATGGTTCTTAACCGCGCACTAGCGCCGCGACTTGCCCATGTCTGCTGCTCAGCGAACCGCAAGTTATTGTCTATACACATAGCGGCTCCTTTAGCGATATTTGAATATCTCGCTCAATTTATAAATATCAAACCATTTTCGACCTGAGAATTTTATATATTAGATAATACGAGTATGAGTATCATTATTAAATTAAGTCGTTCAAAGTTCAGACATTCCGACTTTCAATTTCTAAATAATTATTATTTATTGCTATGATGTTACTAAATAATTTGCGGTTCTTTTTTTTACATATAACTGACCGTGATTGACCCTCATCTCCTTGCGGTTTGCTCAAAAACACCTGTGTCAATAAGAAAATACCAAAATACCTACAATTTGAGAACGTTTGTCAATTATAATTGCCTTGTATCAATACGAGAATCGTTACTTCGAAATTTACCTTTTCCTCGATTTTCAAGATTATAGATTCTAACGTTATATTACATAGGTATATATATAAAATCACAGCCCAAACCGCTGAAGTTAAACACTTGAAATTTGGCATACACTTAGGTACACTAAGAAGGGATTTTTCGAAATTCCCACGGGAATAAATGGGATTTACATTTTCACTTTAAAATGGCTCTATTTCTGTAACTAAAAACAATTTTCAGGATTTATTTATCCAAATTAATGGGAATAAATGGGATTTATATTTTCGCTTCAAAGTGGCCCAAACTCCCTAATTATAAATATTAGGGACTTCAAATTTGGCATGCAGGTAGATAATACTAACAGCTAACAAAATGCTTCAAAGATTTTTCGAAAATCCCAAGGGATAAAACGAATAAAAAGGATTTTAGAGGTATTCCAAGTGAATCAGAAAACGAACAAGCTAAACTAATAAAACTAGGGACTGGAGATTTGGCAAACTGATATAAATCTGGTAACAACACAATAATTTAGCAGTGAAGTCCTGCTCATTCTGTCCAGGATAGTCTCCATAGAAGGTAACTCCTCAAAAGTTGATGGCACACACAGAATTTACATAATTATCACATTTCAATGACAAAGGGTTTTTTTATGATATACGCCACCTGATGTTGCAGCCAGGGTCGACTGCTGATGACGGAACTCCTCAAGGGCTGATAGCACAGATTCGAAAATTTACATGTACGTTCAGCAAACTGACATAATTACATTGCTCACCCGCGACCATTATGATACCTACTTTTATGCATGAATTGTGTGTTCATGCAGTTCCTCCGCCTCCACACTGTATGACACACACAAATCACACAAATCCATCTATCACCACCACCACATTACACTGACGCGTTTCGAATTCAACTAGAACTCATCTTCAGAGCAACACACAACCATTCAGCATGCTACAGTGAGGAGGTGGAGGAACTGCATAAACACACATTTCTTTCATAAACGCATCAAAAGGTCGCGGTTAAGCCAACTAATTGTTTTAGTTCATTGATATAGACCTATGCAAAGTAGCGCCTGATTCAATGAATTATGTACGTTTAGTTTTGATGTCCACATCACTTGAGAGACTACGCATAGCCATACGACTGACTGGCTGACTGACAGACAACGCATAGCCAAAACTACTGATGCTAGAGACTTGAAATTTTACATAGAGGGATCTAAAGTAAAACAGAGGTACATTATGGCAAGATTTTTAGAAAATCCCATGGAATAAAAAAATATCTCAACTTTGTTTGTTTCTTTGTTTGTTGGGGGTAATCTCTGAAACTACTGAGCTGATTAAATATTATGTAACTCTTTTACCAATAGAAAGCTACACTTTCCCTGATTGACATACATTTTTTTTAATGTAAAATTTCTGCAAAATAAAAATAAGTTAATTCAATTTCGGGACAGATTTTTAAAACTCTTTCAATAATAGTAAGCTACAATGTGTCCCTATCGACAATTAAGAATATCAAAAATAGATCATAACCAGTGATTCATTTCCCGTGGGAACTTTACTATTTCTCGGGATATAATCCATGTAATCCTCCGAAAAATCAATCAAAACACGAAAAAAGGATCGCAGAAAGTAAATGGATGTTACCCCAAATTCAACGGGAGCGAAACCGCGGGCAAAAGCTAGTTAATTATAAACGTCATGTTATGAAATTATAAAATCTTAAACATGTTTCAGAATAAGCTTTGGATACGCACTTGAAATAGATTATTGACAACAAATTCTATTATGGACGATTTTGTGGTATAGGTAAGGTACGTAACGTAGGAGGCGCCTGTCTGAGCGAACCAGTTGTCTGTTCGATGGACTGAAAGCCGGTTTCAGACACCGTCTGCAGACTATAGACAGCCAGCCACTATATTCCTGGAATCGACTTCAGATGTTTAATATGTTGATTTTTAAAATATATCTATCCTATCCACAAAGAAGACAACTATTAGAAATATAAAACTAGAGTAACATTTCATGGTAAAAACAAGAAGAAATATGGAATAGGTTTCCAATTAATATTTGTTGAAAGTACTCTTATATTTCAAAATACATTGATGAATACCTAAAGTGTTACACTTTTACCAATTACCACTTTTATACAGTCGAATGATTATCTTGTTCAATTTTCTGAGAAATGTTTTTCAATCAATGGTGGACTTTTAAAGAATTTTATTCATTAGAAATTTACAGTCTATTTACATTGGAAACAAAGTTGAAAGACACGCGATTGCCGCGGTCTCTCTTTACGAGACTGAAATAATCGGAAATAGAATATTTCGGATTGAGTTACAATAAAACCTTTTTTTAGAATTTGAATACTGGCCTCTTAGAATCTTAATGAAATTCAAACAATTTAAAAAAAAATAAAAACAAAACTATGTTGGTTTAAAGGTGACACGTCGTTAACAGAATTGGAGCTCACGCGTGAACATTTCCGTGCCATAATTTATCACAATTTTTGTCGCGATCTCGATCAAGATAAATGTCTCAGCGAACTTGTTTCGATTTATGATGTTGAAGCACCGAGTCAAACGACAATATACCGCTGGTATGCCAAGTTCCGACGCGGTCGTGTGCACTGTTCTTTCTGCAGGTCGACTAAGAACAGCGGTCACGCCTGAAAACATCGCAGCTGTGCGAACTATTATATTAGATGACCGTCATGTGATGATGTGACATACGAGCAGATTTGGGCTGTTATCAGTATCGGAATGACTGCAATTCAGTCGATATTACATAATGAGCTGTGTGTAAGAAAGCTAGTTTCCCGCTGGGTTCCCCACAATTTGTCCGAAGAGCAACGTGTAGTTTGGTGCCGGAATACTCTGCAACGCTTCAACGGTAGAAAGTCAAATGCCGTTTATAATATCGTCTCAGGTGAGGAATCATAGATTTATTCATACGAACCTGAAAGAAAATATCAGTCAGCAGTTTGGGTCTTCGAAGACGAGGTCAAACCAACGAAAGTGGTTCGCTCCCGCAGCGTGTCAAAGGAAATAGTCGCTACGTTTGTCTCGAAAAAGGGTCATGTTGCTACAATTCCTTCACAGGAACGCAGAACGGTTACTGCTGAGTGGTATATCATGATTTGTTTGCTAGAAATGATAACCGAACTCCGAAAAAATAACCCGAAACGTCGCTTCATCTTACATCACGATAATGCGAGCTCCCATACGGCTCGGAAGACAAATTATTTTTTGAAGCAGGAAAACGTTGAGCTGATGAGCCATCCTCCGTACAGTCCTGACCTGAGCCCAAACGATTTCTTTACATTCCCTAGAATGAAAGATTTATTACGCGGTCAACGGTTTAAAGACCAATAAGCAGCTGTGGAAGCGTACAAATCAGCCATTTTGTCAACATCAATTTCAGACTGGAATTACTGTTTTAATGATTGGTTTGCACGAATGGAAAAGTGCATTCAGTTGAACGGAAAATACTTCGAAAAACAATAAAATACAATTTAGTTATACCGTGCATGTGGTTTTTCTTATTCCCGATCATTTCAGTGTGCCCCTCGTATTCTTAATTTTTATTTAGAACCTCAATGAGCACAGGACATTTAACTTTTCTAAAACAGAGACAACAATGAAGCATTTTAATAAATCATAATGTAAAAACTGGAAGCGTTCTTTGTCTCCAGACTTGCTCCCCGGGACACATCACCAAGCGCAGTCAGTTGGAAAACGGGTATGCCTGACATCGCACCCAACGTTTTTCCAAATGTCAAATGTTTAAAGTCACACGTTTAAAATGATTCCGAGGGTATTAATGTACCATTGAGTGTAGGCATCATTTATCAGAAGCGGTTGAGCCGCTGAGTGGATACGAACGGACATACATACATCCATGCAAACAAATATACATATATACATTACTTAGGTATAGGTCAAATACATAACCCCTCATTGGGGCTTTGCCACAGCCGGGTAAAACTAACAAGCAAAAGAGTAGATCGTCAAAGCAGCCACAATTAAATTGATCAATAACATAAAAGCAATGGAAAGGAATTCGAAGAAAGTATATCTTACAGCTATGACCAATATAGCTTAAAAATAGGATGTAGTAACGATAAACGGAGATCCATCACGCTTCGTGGAGCCAGAAGATTCTTAGCTCCATGGCCGCTTATTTAGCGTCTCGTAGGTTTATTAATTGGTGGATAGATAAGATAAGGTAAAGGAGCCTAATGCTGATACTTTGGAAGTAATAAGAGTTATTTGCAGGAAGCATCGAGGTGCTAAATTCAGCCATTTTTTTTCTACCCGAAAGTGGGCGTTTTAAAAAAAAAGTGTATCCTTTCATTATTTTTGAAATTTTGCTATGATTATGGTTTTCCGTACTCGGAATCAAGAGCACAATCGATTCCGATAGTTTAAAAAAATGTCCCAAAAAAAATGACAGTTTTGCGACGTTTTTTTCATACACAGTATGGGCGTGACAAAACTTTTGTATGAAAAAGTGGGGACATTTTTTAATGATCGGAATCGATTGTGCTCTTGATTCTGAGGAAAGGAAAGGGTACACTTTTTTTTTTGAAAACGCTCAAGTACCTACTCGTATGGATCTACGAGGGGTGATCCAAAAGTAATGATAATGAGTATGAATTTCAAAGCACGTGGTCAAAAAGTAAATTTATTTTTCAATCATCATCATCATCATCAGCCCGAAGACGTCCACTGCTGGACAAAGGCCTCCCCCTTAGAACGCCACAATGAACGACAACTTGCCACTTGCATCCACCGGTTTCCCGCTACTCTCACGATGTCGTCAGTCCACCTGTCGCCAGTCGCTTCGTCTTCCGGTTCGTGGTCGCCACTCGAGGACTTTTCTCCCCCAACGGTTATCTGTTCTTCGAGCGATGTGGCCTGCCCATTGCCACTTCATGCTTCTTTATTTTTCAATGTAGTCTCCTAATTGACAACAATCATGGTCCATCTTGTTTTGAAACCACGATTTCATTAAAAAAAAATGTTTCTTGACTCGTCAAAAAATGCATCCACGGCGGCCATTACCTCACTATTATCAGAAAAGTTATTGCCTCTGAGGTCTCCATTGAGTCGTGCAAAGAGATAAAAGTCGCTGGGGGTTAGGTCTAACGAATATAGGGAAGGTTCCAGAATTTCGAGCCCTGCATCACGAATAGCAGCCGTTGTAACACTGGCCTTGTGAACTGGTGAATTGTCTTAATGAAACAGATCGCAGCTCTAAGTTTGCGCTGCTGCTTCTCATTGATTGCTTCACGCAATCTTTGTATTTGGTCAGCTTAGTAAAAGCCCATAATAGTGGCTCTTTTCTCACAATATTCAATCGTTATTACTCTTCCTTTACTTCTTACTAAGAAGAAGCTTTAAGTTAATGATTCTTTCGAACTGATATGATGCTGAAGCCAGAAGGTAGGCAACGGAACTCTGTTATAAAACAAAGCAACTAAGTCGTGTTTGGGCTTAATAGAATCGTTATGAGAAGTACTTTGGCTACAAATCACTAAAAAGTGAGAAAAAAAGAAAATTTTTAACAAAAAAGAAACCGACTCCAAAAAAAAAACCTACCTAGAAAAATATTTTCAAGGGTTTTGTAGTCGGTTCCATTTTTTGTTATTTTTTTTATTTTTGGAGTCGGTTTTTCTTTTTTGTTAAAAAAATTTGTTTGTAACATATTCAAGAAACATAAATTTAGATTCTTTATTGATCCTCAAAGTTTAATTGTTAAATCAGTGATATCAGTGTATCGGACATGGCGGTGTTATCGCTGTATCTTGGTACGGGCCTTGAAATATTTTTTATCGTTTATTTGACATCTCTACATTTATCAGTGTGCCGTCAATTTAAGTAGTACTGTTCGCATACCTAAAGTTGCTAAAAGTGGCTCCGAAGCGGTAACGTTTCGTGTGCTCTGCCCATTTGGGAATACAGGCGTGATGTTTGTGTGTGTGTGTTCGCATATTTACATTGAAAATTACATTTATTTTGTATGAAAAAAGGAAACTAACTGTGGTCATATATTTTTTTTAAGTAGTAGAACTAAAGTATCTTAGTTATGCAAGTAGAATTGAACCCTGGATTTAAAGCCCCATGGTCAGAGACTCCCTGTATAAGGCACTTCGTCGCAATCGATGAATGGTCCATACATAATCTAACCTCTAGACTAGTTGGTTTCATAATATTAAGTGTATCAAGACATAACGCGGATGAGTCAGATCTTTTCTTTAAAATTCCACCATTATTAAGATGTCGGTTAAAAATTATTTACTCAACACATTAGATAGATAGATAAAAAACTTTATTTGTTTAAATGTAAGTTGAGCGCTTTGAAATTTATTCAGTTAACTAAATCTAATAAGAAAATTAGCAACCCAACACAAAAAGCCTTTGATTAAATATAGGTAGGCGCCTCAATGATCTAAACTATAATACATTCAGGATAACATTGGACTCTAGAAGGTCACAGAAGAAGGGGTTCTAAATTTTTTTTTGTGAAGTAATAACCTTACCAACAAAAAGTTGGAAACCCCGACTTTGTCACTTCAAAGTTCAATATCTCAAAAACGGCTGAACCGATTTTGATAAAACATCTATCAAATAAAATGACCGCATTCAAATCGGTGCACCTGTTTAAGAGCTACAGTGCCACAGACAGACAGACACACACATAGACACACATTGCGGTCAAATTTATAACACCCCTCTTTTTGCGTCGGGGGTTAAAAATGAACATGATGATGATGATTAAAAAAAGAAATAATACGATGAAGTCATCATTTTGTTTATTTTGTAAGTAGTTAGTTACAAAATTACACTATATTATACGTAATTTGCTAGATTATATAAATTCAATATATTTATACACAATTTATTAACGGCGTGAATGGGAACGTTGGGAGAGGAAGGCCTAGACGAACGTACCACGATCAAGTCGGGGACGTTCTGAAGAAAGGTCGGGTCGGAGTACTCTAAACCGACGTTCATGCACGAAAAGATTGATGAATGTAGAGGAAGCTAGAGTTGTATGCCAGAATCGTAGTAAGTGGAAGGATGTAGTCTCTGCCTACCCCGTTGGGAAAGAGGCGTGATTTTATGTATGTATGTATTTATTAACTGTGTTTCGTGGACTCATCCGCTCTCATTCCTTGTTTAAAAATATTCTACTCGTACTTTCTGCTATGAAGTTCAAGCTTTTTTCCATTCCAAATTTCATATAATTTGGTGCAGTGCTTTAGTTGTGAAAAGTTATCTATTCGTATATGATTAAATATTTTGATCTTAACTGGCGATTAAACACTATAAAATGTACAGAATATTTCTTGAGTTAACAATATAAACATTCCGTTTCCTGCAGAATGTTCTTTACCTCTGCCTCTTTAGATAGACTAACAGTTGTTTGGTTAACTGAAACAATTACGAAACAAAGAATCTACTAAACGTACTAAGCGGCTTATCGCTATTCTTCCTACCGACTACTCGGCGAAACAAATAATAGGCGTAACGAAATCATACCAAACGTTGCTCGGCCAAAAGAAAAATCAGCCAATAGTTGTCTGCGAAACGAAAATCAGCGTAATTAAACTCGGCAAAACGACAGGTCACCATTGAACAGACTGTAAGGAAGCTTACTGTCACTTAGTTATACCTACCTAGTTTTTTTGTGATCAGCAATATTTTTATCAAGAAATCTATTCAATTTCATTAGGTTGGCGATGACAAAAAACCCACACAGTGAAGGGAATTGGAGACTTACTTTCCTTTTCAGATAGCAATTTAGTAATAACTCAAACACATCTCAAAGAAATTACAATGAAGAGGTACCTATGTTTTGTATTAGATCCAAACGGGAATAAGATGAAAGGAGTGCTGTGTAATACCATTTACTTTCTTTTACTGCGTGTAATTCCAATATTCGGCTTTTAGCTAAAACCAAAACTTCGTTTTTTTAGGGTTCTGTAATCAATCGGTTCTGCAGCATATCACATCACAAGTCAGAACTCTTTGATTCGGTCTTAAATACGCATGTATACATTTTACGATACTTTGCACATTATTATTATTGAGCATTGTTCTTAATCGTTGCCAAAGTTCAATTTATTTTGTTTTCAGTAAAATATTATTTTATCATGCAGTTACAAAAGCTTCTGGTCGATACTACTGGTGACCAATTTAGCATGTCAGCAAACCTTCAGCATAATTATTTTAGTATGGATAATGTTCCATAAAACTCAATCTTTTATTCATCAGCTCAATTTAAAAGATTGTTCAAAGGTTTAACTGCTCAAACTTCAGTCGGTGCGTAGTCCCTACCTCCACATTGACTTTTTGAGCGCATCGCGCGAAGCTTCCGCGGGAGGGAATCCAATACATTAGAATTCATAATTCCGCTGAAACCGAAAGTTTTCTATCCAGAGATTATTGGATGAAACGGAATGTCTCACGGGATGGACCCATTGGGGTTTTGTTCTCGCTTTGTTTCGTTCTGCTAGTGAACTCCCACTTAATTTTATTTAGATGAATTATCTCTACTCGGCTTTACTCCACGAAATTAACATACAGTAATCCATACTAAAATTACAAATGCGAAATTGTGTGTTTGTATATATGTCCGTCTTTCACGTCGAAACGGAGCGACGGATCGATGTGATTTTTGGCATAGAGATAGTTTATGGTCCAGAGAGTGACATAGGCTACTTTTTTTCCTGAAAAATGCACAGTTTCCCAGGTAACAGCGCGCGGTAACCAAATTCCACGAGGATGAAGCCGCAGGCAAAAGCTAGTTAGGTTATAAATTTTGAAAATTTCCGAATAATCAACAGCAGAGATAAAAAATATTTAATAGCTATAAACTAAAAAAAGGCCAATTTAACGGCGAAGTAATGTGATATTAATGCAAGTATAGGTAGGGACGTTTACTTGTAACACGTTTATAGAACTCTTAAAGGCCAAAAGGGAACATTTTTTGCCTTAATAGCTTTTCCACTTGATTTTTTTTTCTGATGATAGGTCACGACGTTAGTAAGTGCTATACTAAATTTCAGCATTCTCCTCTTCCTATTTTTGAAGAAAAATAAATAAATAAGAAAAATGAATTTTCATGAATATCTCCGCTTTAATGGAACGAATAATTTCGTGCATCATACATAATTATATTACACTTAGCTAAGACACATAATATGTCACTATAAGCCGCAATTTTTTGTGTCACCATCTCCCGGTCTATTGCTCTCTATTGGTGATGATGTTTCCTTTCTCGTCGAGCAACGGATAACTCTGATGTATAGGAAAAGAAACGAGTAGATCAGGCAAAAGACGAAAGTCGTAGATGTGGTGGAGGAGGTTGCGCGCCGAAAGTGGAGATGGGCAGGATACATTTTGCAGGTGGTAGGACCTTGTGCAAGGTCCGCCCGGATTGCTACCACCATCTTGCTCGCTAATCCTGCCATGAAGCAGCAGTGCTTGCATTGTTGTGTTTCGGCGTGGAGAGTAAGACAGCCGGTGAAATTACTGGCACGTGAGGTATCCCATCTTAGGCCTCTAGGTTGGCAACGCGTCTGCAATACCCCTGGTGTTGCAGATGTTTATGGGCGGTGGTGATCTCTTACCATCAGGAGACCCACTTGCTCGTTTGCCATTCAGTCGTATAAAAAAAAACAGCCAGAATGGATCACTGCCACTGGATGAGAAGAATACTGGAGTGGAGACCACGTGCCAACAACCGCGGTAGGGGAAGACCTCCTAAGAGATGGACGGATGACATCCGGCAGCAAACCGGCACTTACTGGATGAAGGTGGCAGGGGACAGACAGAAGTGGAAACATGAAGAGGAGGCCTACGTTCAAAGACGGACGCAACAAGGGCCACTATAGATAGATAAAATACGACCTCACAATGTTTTGCATTATCATGTTTGCACGTTTTCAGGTTTTTCACCTATACTGTCTTAATAGTCTGGTAAATAATTCCATAGCGGATTAGTTATAAACGCTACTTACGTGAAGGTAACGAGAGAATAACTAATTTGTATTCAGAAATTGGTGGTCTAGTCAGCAGTATCCATGGTAGCACTTAATTTCTCTTAACCGAATACCTGCTTACACCAAAAGGGCGTTGCGGCAAGAAATCAATTTTGAATTTCCAGAACATTCCGCCGGTAAATTACGCCTCTCTACGACCGGCACCCGAAAGCTTACGTGCCGCGTTCTAGTTATATACGACGAGTTTAACTTATCAAATTAGTTAAACCGTATAAAAGAGCTGCTTTTGTACGTTGAGTCTTTTTGGCATTGTTGTTTGTAATTTAGTCTTCATTATGACAATCCCAGCCAGGGAAACAAATTAGTCTACATTTTTATGTGATCTGGTTCGAACATCATTTAATTTAAATTTGGGATTTAAATAAACTTTTTTAGCATTGCTGCCTGGAAATGTCCAAAAGCACGCTTTTCTTGCACAGACCCGCTTAGAGGTTCTCAAAAGTAAATTCTTCATCATAATTTTTTTATTCGGCTGGATGGCTAATGAACAAGTGGGTCTCCTGATGGTAAGAGATCGCCACCGCCCATAAAGATCTGCGACACCAGGGGCAGGGGTATTGCAGACGCGTAAATAAAATATTTTAAAGTCAATATTGTTAGAACGATAATAATAACACCAAGTACACTAATTATTATAATACTAAGTATTATACAATCTACCCAGAAGGGCTACCATGAAATTTGAAATTCGAACTTCGTATCTTGCCGTCCCGCTGACTCTTATAATGTTTAATACGAGAGTGAGAGGGACGGTACGGTACGAACTTCGATTTACAAATTTCGTGGTAGCCCCATAGAACGACTCTTTGAATGAGCTGCTTTAGTGTTCGATTTTTAGAATAACTTAATGTTGTTGAATCTTAAGTCGAACTTGGCGAATAAGGCAATAAATTCAAACGAACTTTATAGGTATCGTTATGTAAACTTTGTCGATAGTTGCCTGACTGAACATAGAAATAAAGTAACAAGTAATTTCTCTGAAACGCGCTACAGTCAAACCTTGTGGCTATATGCTATAAATGTATGTATGTATGTATGTAAACTCTTTATTGTACAAAAGAAAATAAACAAAACACAATTGACAAACTTTGATATACTTGTACAAAGGCGGACTTATCCCTTTAAGGGATCTCTACCAGTCAACCTTCGAGTAGATGAGAGGAGCAATCAGTTAGGGTCCGACAAAGAGTGAGTTTAAGAGAAAAAAAAATTGTGGAAGCTACTATACAGTCTTCTAAACAATATAATACATAAACTACAATATATATATTGCATTGTTGTTGTTGTAGTGACTCATGTTGTAGGCCCGACGGTGTACAACAAGTTGCCCGAGTCAATTACTTCGGCTCCGTCGTTAGACATTTTTAAAAAAAGACTGAAAAACTGGCTTGTCGAGCACACATTCTACACTTTTGATGAGTTCCTTAAGTTTCAGCCAACGGCTATTATTTACTGAAATTATTGAATTAATTAGTTCTTAGAATATATTAGAATAATTTAACAAAATGACATGTAATAATGATATTACCAATAAAAGAGTATGAGTATGAGTATATATATACTTAACCATAATACATATTATACATGCGAATATAAAACAAAGGAAATATCCTCAAATGTTTAAGGAGAAGGTGTAAGCCACATCCTTCTCAAGCCCTCCCTGAAAGATCCTACAGTGGGAGGTTGCCTGATGGAGGTCGGTAAGCGATTCCACAGCCAAGCAGCTTGCACTTAAATTCGTCTTAATTAAAAACTAATACTTCAGCGAACATAGTTTTGTTCATAAAATGGTAATTACTTATACAAAAATAGCTGTACTCGTACTACGTAATTCACACTTTTTCTCATATTTCTTTTTTTTTGTTTATAGCTAATAAATTATCGTACAGTCCTGTAAAATTAATATTCAAATGGATTTAAAGAAAATAGCTTATCTTTAAATATTAAAATAATCTCAATGAATTGGGATTGACTTACGTAATTCTTAACAGCTCAATCTAGAGACATGACAGTTTCGACTGAGGTTCTACTAAATGAAGACCGCAATCCAATTTTTGGTAATTCCCATGGAAATTTTGTAAAATTATGGAAATTCAACTGCTAGGCTCAATGATTCGCTTAATGGCTAGTTTCAAATATTTTTGATACATAGGTGTGTGCTTAAATAACTTGTTTGAATGAAAATTCTCATTATGTTTAATACAAAATGAAAGGTCATTTTGTAATAAAGGCAACCCAAGCCTTAAACAAAAGCGACGTCCGCAAACTTGTCGGCCAAGGTGTCGATCGGAAAACCACGCTTCCACACTAATTGATTTGGGTCTGAGCTGCGCAAATATCGGTAGCCTCGAACACGGCACAAGTCATAGGCTGCCCTACAGCTTAAATAACTATGAAATAATCCAAATACTTACCATATTATATATTTTTTTGGCAATGTTTGTTCAAATTAGCTAGTTCTTTTATAATATCAGAACTCATAGCTCTAGCTGCAGCTGGAAGCGTAAGTAAACAGTATATTCATACTCGTAGATTGATTTCTATCCAAAGATAAGTTGTTAATTTTAACCGGAACCGAATGTTGTTATGTTTATTTGGTACGTTTTCACGCTTAAAGTAGTATTTAAACCAGCATTACCGCACATAATATGTGGAAACACATGCTGAGTGGAGGCCCTTTTTGGTATCCTGTTGTGTCACCAAATAACTTAGTTTTAGTCTTTGGGTCTTATTACTGTAAGGTGGTGGTACTTATGCAGCCAAAATAAATCTCTCTTTCTTTCTTTCTATTTAGCCGATAAAGTTATGTAGGTATAGTTTGAGAACCAGAGAAGGACACAGGTAAGTTTTATCCTGGAAAATTGTATAGTTCCTGCTGGCGCCCTATAAACATATGCTTTGCAGACGAAGTCGCAGGCAACAATTAGTGTACGAATAATATTCACTTATGGCGTGTACCACTTTCTAAAACCCGTCGTAATTAACGGCAGACTACTAACCGGCCTCCAATTTGGACTGACGGACGGACGTTTTCACGGCGATCACAAATTTGGTTTAGATACAGATTAAAGTGTATAATATAATAATAATATTTTTAAATGTATTGGGCAGGGTGAAAAAGCATATCATTTTCCAAGCAACATTACCCCTATCTTCGCTAATTTTGAGTGTATGACAATCAATCAATCAAATCAGCCCATAATGACAACTCAAAGATATTTCTGTACTTATTTTAAGGGTTTAGCTGTAATTTTTGTCACGTGAAGTTTTTAGAATGCATATGCCAAAAATATGGAAGTTGTAGAATGAAAAACTTTATAGCCTTTAACTTTATAGATCTGAACTAGAAACTACCTTCACCCATCTGTTTAATGGATGAAAAGTATTTTATATCAAATTTAATATGTTAGAAAATATATCATGAATGGCTTGTCTAAAAAAATTCTAGCCAGACTATGATTAATTAATAAACGACTTTTTAATAATTTTTGTTTAACGAATAATTTTAATACCAACCGAAAGTTAGTCTAGGCTATTGAATATACAAACGTTGGGATGTCTATTTTTCCTGACATAATTACTGGGTTAGCAAGTATAAACAGGTAAATCGCAAACAGTTATTGTGTACTAATAGTACATTACTGTAGAGGCCGGCAACCCCACATTCCGGCCGAGGCTTGTATAGTGCTTTTCTCAAACATGACATGAAATAAAATAAAAAAATGAAGCTGGCGGGACGCTAGTCTGGTGTCCCTGTTGTGTGGCTGCGGGCAGTGGTGCTGAGCGTGGGCCGCGTGCGTGTCGCAGAACGCGCGTTGAAACAAAAGACGTCACATTGCCGGCCAGCGGCCTGCAAGGTTGTATGAAATCTCTTTGCAGGCCGCTACAGTGACCGCGCGCACGCAGGCGAGTCACAGCGCCTGCAGCGCGATACCTACTTCTCAGCCTATTATTTGTAACACAACGTCAATATTTCATGTCATGTTTGAGAAAAGAAAATTTCATCACCGACTGATGGCATAACTACGAGTACGTAGTACATAGACATAGTTTATGTATGAAGATATGGGAAACATAGATTATCATTTTCAGGTGGTAGGACCTTGTGCAAGGTCCGCCCAGATTGCTACCACCATTTTGCTCGCTAATCCTGCCGTGAAGCAGCAGTGCTTGCACTGTTGTGTTTCGGCGTGGTGAGTAAGACAGCCGGTGAAATTACTGGCACGTGAGGTATCCCATCGTAGGCCTCTAGGTTGGCAACGCGTACACCAGGGGTATTGCAGATGTTTATGGGCGGTGGTTATCTCATACCATCAGGAGACCCATTTGCTCGTTTGCCATCCAGTCGAATAAAAAAAAATACCAACAAACGTAGTTGTAGCCCAACTCATGCTTTACCAATGATATTTTTACTATAGCTTAATTATGCGGATTTAACTGTCTTAACTTATACAAAACGCTCAACCGTGTTTTGCCGCATTTCGAATAACGCTTATGGAAGCGCGGCTTGACAAGTCTGTGAAATGATGTTTACGATTTGGTAGAGTACGTACCTAAATAGAAAAATGTTGTGCCTTAAATCCTATCTCACAACAGAAGTTTAGAGAGAATAAGTTACATTTTTAACATTCGTGCATAAAAAATTATGTTTTAGGGTTGTAAGTAGGTAGTTCTTTTTTTGTGTATTTGTCAATTCTTGTTTAGTTTCATTGTGTCCATGTGTAGAGTAAGGAATTATTACCAAAACCATTTAAATCATATTATTTCCCATTAATTTCTATAATAACTACATGTCTTACAGATTTTCTTGAATTCGACAATTAAAAAACTATTTTACTTACCTATTAATGACAAAACTCATTCATTTATAATTATGTATCTAGTAAAGGAACAAATTTTTGATTTCCGAATTGAGTACTTTTTTTTAAATCTGTATTACACATGTAGTTTTTTTTGTCACTAAAAATCGGTGAGATGGTCGGCCACCCGGTGTATCTGTTTCGGTAATGTAAACATCTACTTTTACTAAACTTTAAAATTAAGGTTAATGATTCATTTAATCCTTTTTATCGATCGTAAGTTACATATTTATGTTTATAACATTCATATGTATATATTTTATAAATAAAAGAGATAACGGGAAAAGTGGCTCTGTAAGAAATTATAGCTCGCCATATTTGTATGCCACGGATGCCATTCAAAATTATTATTTATAGAGCAATTACTCTAGGGAAGCCGGGCGGCTGGAATGAAGCCTTATTACGTAATAACGAAACACGTATCTCTGCGATGGAATTTACGTATAGACTTTAAATTAATTCAAAGGGTTCGCGAATAAATTGGTTGTCAAACTAAGATCGCTACTTGCTAAAAATAACGAAGTCTTTTGTATGCTTGACGATGTCCAGGGTACGAGTATAGGGTGATTTCTGAGTAATTTTTAAATTACATTTAGGTAACCGTTTTAATATTGTTTAGTTATTCAATTTAGGTGACAGATCTACTATTTTAGGAACAAATATTATTTACTAGGTCGCCGAAAACGCATTTCTTAGGTAATCAATAAAATCATACCCGTTTTTAATCCCTGATGTAATAATGTAACCAACAAAGAGTTGGCTATTATATTAAATATTGCTTTTCTCAGCTCTAGGCTGGTATTAACTACATTTACGGGTTATCCATCAAATAAATGTAGCAAGAGTTGTAGAATAAATATTTTTTAAGAAGATTGCTGAGGGCTATTTTCAGAATCTAGTTGCATGAACTTTCTCACTATTCTGCATGTATTAAGTATTGCGGCTTTTTGTAAAATTGTGTAAACGTGTGATTTTATGCCTAATAATTTTAAGCTATGGTGTAGGTGTTTTGGGATGACGCCTGTTGTAGATAGGACTATTGGAACTACCTCTACGTACACTTTCTCCTGTCTCCATAGTCTAGCAACTTCGTCTTTTAGGTCTGCATATTTTTTTATTTTTTCCGTGATGGTCTTTTGTAAATTGTGTGTGTTAGGGATTAAGATGTCTATGAGGTATGTAGTTTTGTTTATTTTGTCTATTAATGTGATGTCAGGTCTATTATAGTGGATAGTACGATCTGTGAGTATGGCGCGGTCGTAGTATAATTTGTGTGTTGTATTCTCAAGTACTACCTGTGGTGTGTATTTGTAGTATGGGGTGTGTGTGTCTTGTTTAAGTTTATGTTTGTGTGCCAGGTTTTGATGGATGATGTTTGCGATTTGATTGTGTCTGCGTGTGTAGTCTGTTTGTGGTAGCGTTGTGCATGCTTCGGTTATGTGTTCTATGGTTTCCGATTGGTTATGACATCTGCGGCATTTGTCATTTGTGAGTGTTGGATCTTTTATTATATATTTTCGGTAGTTTTTAGTATTTACGATTTAGTCCTGAATTGCAATAATGAAACCTTCAGTTTCTGGGAGCAAACTGTCTATTTCTAGCCATGTGTTTGATGCAGGTGTGTCTATGTGTGTTTATTCTAAGTCACGAGGATGTAGTCCATGAAGTACCTTTTTCTTCCAGTTATTTATCAGTTGTGCTTGTGGGTCATTGCCGTTAATATTTTGCGTGCCAGGTGGTTCGTGTAGGTTTAGCGGAGTGTAGTTGTGGTCATTTTGAACGATTGTGTTGTGTACATTGCTTGTACGTGATTTGGTGTGAAAGAATGTTTGTAAGCTGTGTATTTGTTTTTTCCAGAGATAATGAATGTTTATCATGCCCCTACCTCCTTCCTGTCTATTGATAGTCAGTCTTTCTATTGCAGATTTAGGGTGTAAATGGTTATGTTTTGTTAGTGTTGTGCGTGTAGTTCTTTCTATGGCTTCTATATCGGTCTTGAACCATTTTATAACTCCAAATGAGTATGTCAGGAAGAGGATGGCGTAAGTGTTTATGGCTTTAATTAAATTTTTTCCAGATAATTGCGATTTGCATATTTTATTTAGGCGGTTTTTGTACTCAGTACTTAATGTATGTTTAGTTATAGTATGGTCCAAGCCCTTTAACTGTTTGTGTCCGAGATATTTGTATAGCTCACTTGTTTCCATTGCTGTTATAGTGTTATTGTCGTCTATTGTATAGTTACCTGGTTGTATCTTTCCTTTTACTATGTGTAGTGTTTTACATTTCTCTATGCCAAATTCCATGTTGATGTCGTTGCTGAATGTTGCTGTGATTTCTATTAGCTTCTTCATGTCTTTGTCTGTCTTGGCGTATAATTTTATGTCCTTCATATAAATGAGGTGTGATATACGTGTATCTGTTGGAGTGTTCCTGAAGTTGTATCCAACTCGGCTGTTGTTCAGTAGATGTGATAAGGGGTTGAAGGCGAGACAAAACCACATGGGACTCAAGGAATCGCCTTGATAGATACCTTTCTTAATGGAGATGGTGCGCGTTGTTATTGTGTTATTACCGCCATTTAATTAAAGAGTAGTTTTCCATTGATTCATTATATTACGTAGAAAGTGAGTTATTTTTGGGTCTATTTTATATATTTCTAATATTTGTAGCAGCCAGGAATGGGGTACGTTATCAAAAGCTTTTTTGTAATTAATATATGTACAGTGTAGGTTTCTATTTTTACTAGTCGCGTGTTTGTGGATGGTGGAGTCAATAATCAGCTGCTCCTTGCATCCCATATGGCCTCGCCTGCATCCTTTTTGTTCCTCTGATATGATTTTGTTGTGTTCTATGTGACTATTGATTTTTCTAGTTATTGCTGATGTTAATATTTTATATATGATGGGTAAGCATGTGATTGGTCTATATTGTGATGGATGTGAGGAATGAGTTGTTTTGGGCAGCATATATGTTATTACAACCGAATCGCTATATCTGCTGAAATGTTAGTTTCGAGAAAAACGCATTAAAGGTTTGCATGCTCTAAAAATTATAAAACTAGTTATGTATTTTATCGTCTCTGTGATTTCTATTTAGATAATTTACCCTTATATAGGATAGGGCTAGTTATTGTACTCTATATGTCGCTCCGAGTGTTCCCATTTCTTTCTTTCTTCTATCCAGGTCTGCTTGGTCATTATGTTGATTTTGCCTGTAGACAAAACGTCTCTAGTTGTCTCTGTGTTGGTATGGATGTGTCTGTGTGAGTCTCTGTGTGTTAAACGTGTGATTGTGTAGGTTCCTGAAAATTGAAGCATTTTTGCCGAATACAGTGTTAAAATGCTTACATGTTTTATACAATTTAAGTTTTTAGTTAAGTCTCAGCGCAATAAGAGGTATTGGCTGTAAACAAATCGGAATTTACCTCTTAAGCGCGCTTAAAAGTGCAAAATATTTCTAAGATGTTTTGACTCTAGGCTTTTTTTCTGTTTTTCTATCTTATGGAATGTAGCATTATTCTGTTTTGTTTTAACATTCAAAGACATATAACTTGTATTTTTCGAAAGAGTTCCATCAATCTATTTCAACAAATAGGTACCAAATAACCCAAAATATAAATAAATGAAAACTAGCGAGCTAAAGTCTTAAAAATAGTAGTATATTTCTAGTATATGTGAGATATATTACGTTATTCCTTTAATATCATATGTGCTGCTTAATACATTTAATTATGGAACTTTTGCTTACATGCATACAACAAAAAACATATTTTATTCAAACATTTTAATAAAAAGGCACTCAAGGCTCAAAGTAACCACTGAAACAGTCATGAAAAAAGAACCGTAATGGTAATAACCATCAGTCTTCTTCTTCATCAAAACGATAACGAGCATGGATATTCAGGTTTTGATGAACTAAATAGAAAAACATAGGTAATCAGATCCAGCAGACCGTCGAACTGAACCGCGAGTGTCATTTAGATACCTACTATTTACTACTTCGTATCGTAGGTACGTCGTATCATTGAATAGCTTATCACGGCATAAAACATTTTACGTTGTCACACATTTCATTGTTCTTGGCTTAATATTTGTATAGGTAATATTTTTATCAATTACGACATGTCGTCTGATTTTTTGAGTTTTGATACCAGGCCTGTAACTTTGCAAACCAACCGTCGAACAAGACAAGGTAACAGAAAATCGAATCCAAACTCTGTTGAACCTCTTTCAGTAGAGAATTGAAACTACCTGCATTAAAAGCTATACACTAATCCACTGCCAATAAAGCGCAGCTAAACAATAAAGATTTAATGACTTTTTACAAAAAAATGTTTAACCGGAGATTCACCATGGCTGGTTGCACTGGCCTGTGATGAAGACGTTATTGAGCGTGTGCCGGACGTAGTCACAGCTGAGACAAGCAGTGATGAAAAATAACCTTAATGGTAATATCATCAGTCTTCTTCTTCATCATGCTTGTCTTAGCTGTGGCTACTCAAACCAGCCATGGATAATTAATATACCTAAGCCAAGAACAATGAAAATGTGTGACTACGTAAAATGTTTTATGCCGTGATAAGCTTTTCATTGATACGACGTACCTACGATACGAAGTAGTAATATAAGGTTACTAAATGACAATCACGGTTCATTTTGACGGTCTGTTGGATCTGGTTATATGTTTTTCTATAGCCGCGTATCCATTAGAGCAGCCTCAGCTGAGCACCGTGAGCCGAGCCATATTTTGTCGGTTTTTTGACCGTGCTCAAAGGGAGCCTCAGTCTGAGCCGTTGCCTTTGGCAGCGTCTCCACTTGCGCGGCTCGGAGCGAGGCAGCCGCTCGGCCCGAGCTGCCTCTAGTGGATACGCGGCTTATTTAGTTCATCGAAACCTTAATATCCATGCTCCTTATCGTCCCTGAAAGAAAAACACTCTTAAATTACGGCAAGTGAATCGCTGTTATACATAGATCTGTTCACCTCGAAGCGCGCCCCCACTAATTATTAATGTAACGGAAATCCCTTTAAGTACTTACACATTGTCTTAGTCTTAGTGTGCGTGACTGACGGTACGCTTGGACTGAAGCCACGAGGACAAGTTCGAGCTACGCACACATAGACTTGTCGTACGGATTACGTTTAGGTACAATTACAATTATAGAATGTGGAGGGGCAGACTTTCGTTAGTGAACATATCTATAATTACCTAAATAAGTTTTTGAAAATTACTTATTATGGATCGTGCTTTTAAGCGTGTACGCCGACTAAGCTAGCCTACAAAAGTGCACCACTACTTTACAATACAGCGCGAAACGTCTAAGCGATACTTAGCGATTTTGGCTGTAGCGCTTCTTATGGTCGAAGCAAACATTGTTACAAGCATATCGCCTATATTATATTTAGGTTGTTTTTCGCTGTTGCAATAATTGAAATATAAAGTAATGCTCAACAGGCGAAACCTACTAAATTATTTTAGCACTTTTAGGCAGTACTCAAATTGCATTTTTATTGAAATCTTAACATTCCAAATCGCTTGTTTAACATTAAAATATATTTGCTGTTTGTAAAATAAAAAAAATGCTGTTTAACCAACGCGTAGTTGTTTTTGCTGTTGATTTTCTTAAAAATCGGCTTTAAGTGAGCTTAAGAAAACGTAACTCGGTATTGGAGTATCGTACAGTAAAACGGGTTTCAACAGCATGTAGATCTTGGAAAGTACATTCTAACGATATACTTAACTCAGTTTTGCCCAAAAGTGACTTTAAGCGATTTTGGTCGTAAGGGGACGATATATGTTATACCGATGGCTATAAATTCTGGTATATTTTGTTTGCCTAATATTATTTCTGTTAAGTTTTTTTGCTATGTTTTTGTGTAGATGTTAATTTTTTATACCAGTAGTTATGTATTTTATCTATCCGAGGTGATTTCCAATTGTGTAGTTTCACTGTTATATTTGTTATGTCAGTTTCTGTGATCTCCTCAAATGTCATCTCTTCTATTGTATCCCATTTCTTTCTTTCTGTTTCTATCCAGTCTGCTTGGTCATTATGTTGTTTATGTTCTTCCCATATGCTACCCCAAAACGTCTCTAGTTGTCTCTGTGTTGGTATGGATGTGTCTGTGTGAGTCTCTGTGTGTTGCGTGTGATTGTGTAGGTTCCTGTAAAATCCTTTTTCATTTTTTGCAAATAAAATATTGTCATTATTTCGTTTTTGTGCTTTCATATACCTTCTAAGTCTATGTACCTTTAGTGCCAGTTTCTGTTTTAATGTATCTAAGTATTCTTCTGGTTTTCTGTTGTCTGCTTCATGTCTAGTGTATGTAATCCTGCTCCTAAATATCTCTTCTACTCTTTTCACTACTTTACGAGACCTATTATTATTTATATAGTGGGTGAGTCTACCACAATCTGCCCTGAGTTGTTCAATATCTCTTTCTGGTCTAGCTTGCCATGGAGGTTTGTTTATGTTGTTTTTCTTACTGTGTGGTGTGTGTTCTGTTATCTTGTAGTTTACCTCTTCGGAGATGACTACAGCGGTGCAGTAAATAAGAGTATGAATATCTATTAGTTGTGTGTCGTCAGAGAGAAAATTCAGTATGTCGCAGTTAAATAGATGCACTAACTGTAGAGGTGTTACTGTTTTAACTTTGGTAATTTCGGTCTACTACATGGGTTCATTCCAGAGTATTTGGCTATTGCAGAGTGAAATTTATCAAGAATTACTTGAGTGTTCGGTTCAGTTATTGTGTCGGGGTTAACTAAAGCTCCTATATCATTTTCTACAGTTAATGTTATAGTCTCAGTCTGAGTGGACGAGTTGGACATGTGTGATTGTGTGTATAGTGTATGTGTGTCTTGTGAGTGTTGTTGTGCATCATTTTCGGTATGATCGTGCGATGGTATGACAGCCGTTGAATCATGTTCGAGATCTACATTATTTAACTGTTTTTGTACTTCGTCTTTCAATTGGGTTAGTTCTTGGTCACTTAAATATTTATTTCTAATAATGGCCCGTCTTTGATCGGATACACGTTGTTCGCTAACTTTAACAGTGAGATATTGTTGTTGGAAAAGTTCATGTATGTTCTATAAGTGGTCATGTCTGTCTCTAATTTAGTGATATAGTAGTAGGTGCGCATGATGAATAGGTTAACATCTTTGGTCCAACTCATGCGCACCCTAGGTTTCCCAGCCTTAGTGGACGCAGGCAAAAAGGCATTCGCCTCCTGCGCAACATCTAAGACGGGCGTGGGTGCTCTGTGAGAGCCCAAGGAGGATATTGGTGATGAAATATACGATGCTGTTGATGGACGGTATGGCTCTACTGCTGAGTTTGAACTAATATCGGCACAGTCGGTCAGTCTGTCATCTGTCTGGTCTGGTACTGGATTATATTCCGCAGCAGTTCTCAACTGGGCAGAATTTTGCGATACGGTGTCCCCCCCAGAATACGTGGGACTGCCTGAGCTAACAAGCTCAGGGCGGGATTCTCCGTCGCGGTTAGCTTCGGTACCCGCCTGGGGTAGATATCTACCGTTTTTTAGGCGCATCGCATTTTTATGTTTACTATAGCTCCGTTAGCCATTGGTCAGCGTTATATTTCTGATCAGTTTGTAAAATATCCTAACTATTCGGGCAAGTGTTGAGGATGACAGCTTTCTGGAGGAGGTTTTATGTGTTTGGTGGCAGTTTTAAGGTATAAGTGGTGCAACTGTTTGGGCATCACTCCGATAGCAGACAGCACAATCGGTACTATTGTTACTTTTTGAAGTTGCCAAAGTCGGGTTATTTTATTTTTTAATTCGGTCTACTTTGTAAGTTTTTCGGCTATTGTAGACTGTAAATTGTGTGTAGTAGGGACAGCTATGTCTATTAAATAGGCTGATTTGTATGCTTTATTTACTAATGGTATGTCGGATCTATTGTATTGATTGGTTCGATCAGTAGGGATGGCTTGGTCAAAATACAATTTGGCTGTAGGTTTGTCTATGACACTTTCAGTTGTATTTGTAGTATGGTTCTATGGAAGTAATTAGATCAAGTTGGTGGGCCAGTTTTTGATGAATAATATTTGCAACTAGGTCGTGTCGATGATTATAGTCGGTTTGTGCGATATATTTACATAAGCTTGTAATATGTTGGATGGTTTCAGGGCAGCTATTGCATTTTCTGCATATGCCAGTCGTCAGAAAAATGCAATAGCTGCCCTGAAACCATCTAACATTATCGCAATTACCTATTATTGAAATAATATACTAGCAGCTTTTAGAGCTCATGCGTGTATATCGTGCACTTATGCCCCCTTAAATTCCCCGTATCTGATGTACCTACCGTACCTACTAGTAAAGAGTACGTACATACATACATATACGATACCAGTACATTTAATTTTAGAGGTTCACCATCTTGACAAATATATCGCACGGTATTTTATAATAAATTAGCGTAGTTGTACATGTTAATATAACACGAGCCATATAAACATAGACGTCTGGGCGGCAGGAGTAGATTTACCCGGGCAAGTCCCGGGTGTACAGGACGGTAATCGAGTCTCGAATACGTAATGACCCGGATTTTTGGGACGGTCGCCGCCGCTCGCCGCAGCCACGTGAAAGCGACGATGCATGAGCCTTCATTTAAAACTCTGATAACTTTGTTCATTTAATACAAAAAAGTTTTAAGCAAAATATTATTACTTAAATACAAAAAAAAAATACTTTGGTAATAGGCTCCTTTCTAAATGTGAGAGCCTCAGCTGTAGTTATTAAAAAAATAATATCGTCTAAAGATAAATTATGCCTTCCTGCGAAACCTACTATAAAGCAAAATCCAATTCAGGAATGTTTGCTCGAATTATAGTGTATATCATGTCTACTCTGCGCTAGCAAACTTAATTTCCTAAGTTCGGTGTGATGAAGTTGGTACTTAACAACATTAACGCAGCGAAATGTCAAAATCACAGATAAAGACATAAATCCGTTTAACCTATATTAGATTTAGTGAGCGTTTATAACAGTAACTGCCATACTCAAATATGTCTGAATAATATGTTTGAATATTAAATCTTATACAATGTATATTATACACTAGCTTTTGCCCGCGACTTCGTCCGCGAAAAACGCGTTTCTAGGTGGCAAACCACCCCTGTTAAACTATAATTAATATGCCATAACATTCAAAACTCATAAGACGAATAGTAGGATATAATACAGTCCAGTAAAAAATGGAAAGTGCGAATTTTGTTTTCTTACAAAATCTTACAATAAATATTACAGTGTTTAATTCCTTGCGCAGGGTGGTGTAGTATTCAAGAAAATGTATTCTTACAGTGGGCAGAAAATAAATTCGTGGTTATCATTAA